>NW_015624090.1:0-1632 GCF_001515625.1 Sinocyclocheilus rhinocerous
ACAATAGTCCAAACGAGATGACACAAAAGCATGAACAACCTTCTCAATATCTTCAAAAGAGAGGATGGACTTCAGCTTAGATATCGACCTTAGATGGAAAAAGCAATTTTTAACAACAGCATTAATTTGTCGGTCAAATTTGAGCTCAGAGTCAAAGATGACACCAAGATTTTTTACACAGGACAGTTTCTTCCCAGGAAACTGCCTTAGGCAGTCATAGATATCATTAACATAACCCTTATTACCAAATAAAATCATCTCTGTCTTATCTTCATTCAATTGAAGAAAATTATTTGCCAACCAGCACTTAACCTCTGTCAGACATTGATGCAGAGACTGCAAAGCACATTTATGGTCCTGTTTCAATGGTAAGTAAATTTGTGAATCATCCGCATACAAGTGATAATGAATCCCAAATTTTTCAAAAATAAAACTCAATGGCAACATATACAGAGAAAATAAAATTGGTCCCAGAATAGAGCCCTGAGGAACCCCACAGACAAGAGGAGCAGTAGAAGAAGAGTAATCACCTAAACTGACTGAAAAAGTCCTATCCTTCAGATAAGAAGAGAACCATTTAAGGCTAAGCCCTGAACACCAACATGATTCTTGAGACGAGCAATAAGTATATCGATTTGCCAAGTCAGCCATAACCTCTGTTACATGACTTTAAGTTTGCTGAGCAGGACACTAATTATGTGATGGTGTGAAATTAAAAATCAAAATGGCAAGATGCAATAGAGGTTTGCTTTTGTTACATTTTAAATTGACATTGGCTTTTACAGTTGTAAAGGTTAAAACAATGTTAAGATATTGACGAAACAGTAGTGTTTAGTTGGACTCGGACTCCGCTTTTTTGGACTCGGACTCGATTGGTTAAAGACTCGGATTAGACTCAGACTCGACTTAGGTGGTTGTGTTGTGACTTGTTTCCATTGTGTTGTACTAATTTTGTTGTGATGTGGTTTTTTTTTTTTTTATTGTGTTGTTTTTGTTGATTTTGTTGTTTTGTGCACTACTGGTTCACCATAAGATATAAGCGAAAAAATGTATGCACAATCCAAACAGAGTGGGTTTTCAAAAATGTGATTTGAATAGGATTTCAAACCACATATGTATGTAGCTTGAAACAGATTTAGAAAAATCTTATTGATTTTTTGCCATTTACACTTGCTAAATATGATCAGATTGCAATTGGAAATTCCTGGAAAATTTGGACTGACCATCTGAACAAGGCATTAGATCTGTGAAATGGCACCTCTTAGACAAAGTGACAACAAACTACTAATACAACTCAATCAGGCATCGCTCCCTCTTATTTTTTCTTATGCCTTGGGAATTATTTAAATGAGGAATGTTGTGATGTGTTCGTTCTCAGAAGAAAACTCAGGACTAGAGTTGCAGATCTTTTTTTATGCTCAAACAGCAACATTATGCACTAAAGGAAGCTGAAGATGTAAAAAAGTATAATAGGACCCCTTCTGAATTGCAGAGGAAAATAGCAGAAGCATCCTATTTTATTAAAATTGTCTTCTGTCATTAGATACTAATGCACTGCAGTGAGTGTTTGTGCTTCATTTGATAAGGGTACAGAGCATATCAGTTCAGATCTCAGAGACAAATGGCTTCCGC
>NW_015624091.1:0-305 GCF_001515625.1 Sinocyclocheilus rhinocerous
CAGGAAATGAAGGAAAAATAAAAGTCAGTGCATGGAAGTCAACAATAACATCTTCTAATAGATTTGTTCACTAGCAAAACACCACTACTTTAATCTGTATAATTCATAAAGGGTCATGAAACCCCCCGTTTCAGCACTGGTTAGTTCTCACCACAGTTTTAAAAAATGCTAAAAAAGTGGGCGTGGTGCGGAGCGGAGGAGGGGGAAGAGGGGAGACGGACAAAACACACGGCTTCGCGTTCAGACAGTTTCATTTCGCTCCCATCGAGTTAAAAACACAAATAAATGCACAGCCATTTGCACTC
>NW_015624091.1:403-507 GCF_001515625.1 Sinocyclocheilus rhinocerous
CTGTGGCGTTTATATAAGCCTTTTGACGGGTTGTGTCACAGAGGTCACAGAGCTGTTACGCTCACCAAGTGAATGAATCGCGTTTGTGCCGAACTCTTATTACA
>NW_015624092.1:0-576 GCF_001515625.1 Sinocyclocheilus rhinocerous
GGCTTTGCAGTCTTGACTGGAGCTGTTCCCATACCACACTGAGATCACCAAGGTTTATACCAAGGTTTTTTTTTTTTTTTATGTCACTGATGGGGTTTGGTTCCTCCACTGTCGCCTTTGGTTTGCTTAGTTGGGGACACAATTTCTGGCAACATTGTTGACTTGACTACACAGACACTAATGGAACAGAACTGAACTGAGCTGGACGATGACATTACTGAATCAACAATGATCTGACTTTAACTGATAAACTGACTGTTTGTGCAACAGCAAGCGGCGCTCGCGCTAACGCCAATTCCGTCCGTGTTTTCACTTCAGTAAATCAGTTTTGGTGAATACAAACAACGTGATTATTTTTCATGAGTCCAACATCCCGCCGCGCAAGAGACGTGATAAGTAAGGGAAGTCGTCTTTCTCTATTGTAACCTTGTTAAATAGAGAAAAACATTTTATATTTAAGTAACTAGCCTAATAGCATAATTCTTAACCTTGAAACAAAATGACCAATAAAAAGATGTCAAGCAGCAGCCCATTAAATCTATAAGCTGTCTTTAATTGAAAAATACGCATTTTCAT
>NW_015624093.1:0-3238 GCF_001515625.1 Sinocyclocheilus rhinocerous
CGAAATAACAAATAAACACTCTCTTTATTTGGTGAGTCATAGTGGCTCTATGATAACCTTACAAATTAATGAGCAGCTTGCTTATTTAAATAGATGAAAATTCTGTCATTCTGTCAACACAAAGGGAGTTATTACCATCTCATCTTTACTATGGTACCACAGGACTTTTCCCCCCCGGCTAGATAGTTTGGCTACCTATTGTCACATGAAATTCACTGTGTATATATATATATATATATATATATATATATCAGTAACAATGTTTCAGGCATTACAGAAGGCCTTTTGGTGACTGCATACTTTACAGCTCATAAAGGTATAGGTCTATAATTAATAAATGTAATATATCATCTGCACTACTAAAAAAAAATCTTGATTATTTAAAATAATTTAAAACATCAATTAGTCATTAATATTATTGTTAAATTACATATATCTATTTAAAAATATATAAAAAAGTGTAAGAGTTCATGTGTTGCCTTTTTGAACATAATATAGATTTTCAGATTTTATGCTAGTTCATCTACATTTCCCCAAAACAATGCTTCTTTACTTTTATTTTAATATTATATATAAAATATAATATATATATATATATATATAAATATTTAAATGGATAAATCACCCAAAAATAAAAATGTTGTCATCATTTATTTACCCTCATCTTGTTTTAAACCTGTATTAATTTCTTTCTTATGTTGAACACAAAAGAAGATATTTTGAAGAATGTTAGTAACCAAACAGTTCACGGTAGCCATTGACTTCCACTATGGACAAAATACTATGGAAGTCAATGGCTACCATCAACTGTTATAATATCTTGTTTTGAATGTATAAATAAATTCTAAAATGTATTATAATAATGGATATATTATAAACAAAATATACACACACATACTAAATGTACGCACACATTTTTACAGTGAGATGTGTGTGCACACAAGTTAGCCTACCAAGCACACGCGTACACACAATGAAAGAAAAGAGAGACTACCTTTGTCAGTAAGTATCGATTGCTCTGATAGATGTGGTCTATTCTTTAACTGAACTAAGCTCCGATTGCTAGCGAGAGTGTGGCCGGGCTTCCCATTTCTCCAGTAATTAACTTCAGGCTTCACCTGTTGTGGCAGCTCGAATCGGAATAGCATCTCACACTATCAAACACGGCACAGTCTTTCCTCAGTAATCTGCCTCTAAGTGTGTCACAAACTACAGATCTTTATCAAAAAATGCTGCTTACCTTTATGTTCCGCACTCTTTGTTATACATATCACTCTACCACACACAGACAGACCGTTAGCAAACATATGGGTGTGCTAATGAATCTGCATTGATGCCTGTTTTTTAAGTGCAGTCACGTTTACCGTTCGGCAAATTTTCGCGGGCACATTTTTGAAAGGAATCTATTGAAGCTTATGGATGGGATAAAAAAAAAATAGGTAATTGACTTATTTCACAACTTCAGACTTTTTTCTCAAAACTACAATACAGTATCTGGCTAATTAACATAAACCAATGGCCTGTGTGGCCTAAGTGACATCATCAGAAAAGGAAAGTCGTTTAAAGGCAGAGAAAGTTATTACATTTTGAAGAAAGATTATGAAGACAAACATTTATTCTTTACAATAACACGCACAATATGACTAGGAACATTTATTAATAAAGTAAATAGGGTTCATTTTAATTTCACGTTGACTTTGAAGTCACATGACTGCACCGAACACACACTGCTGCTGAATGAAGGTATCAATGGACACTCAATCTCTTTCCAATTTCTCATCTCTCTTTGGCTTGCTCTGGCGCATTGTGTAAGTGTAAAATGCACAGGCGGAGGTTCTTATGACCAGATGTAGTGTGTGTGTGGGATTTGAAAGAGCTCATGATGGAAAACAGGGTTTGTGAAATAATCAACAGAATGAGAGAGAGGAAAGAAAGATGAAGAGAGAAAGTGTACGCGCTCTGCCTGAGGGCCAGACAGTGCGAGTAAATACTGAAAAATTCCAGAATCCAGAGGGAGTTTTGTGGTTTAAATGGCCTAAAAAACAGCTCGGCTTAAACTCATAGGAGAAGTGAATTAACAGGCAGAGAAGAGGATTCATGCGATTTATTATAGCCACATGTTTCAGTCGGAGGACACGACACAGCATGCAGCAAACAAAGGCAACACACACAAGTTGCGGACACAACCACAAACTATCCAGAATTGAAATTCGGTCTGCAATAACAGCACATACAGGACATACCCCAATAACGTGCCATAGTAAAACAAAAGGACGTTTTAACTAAGGCTTGCAGTCTCAGTCGCTTTGCACCAACATTCCCTCTCCTCCAGGATTTGAACATAATCAGTTACATCCTAAAATTGTAGCAGATGTATCTAGCCCCCATTGCCTCAGAATTCATAACCCTAATTTTTCCATTAGTGGGTCAATGCAGCGAGAAGCAGCTTCAGACTTTTATTTAGGGCATGTTTTACCTTCCCATGGTCCCCTCTGAGATCCAGCCTGGTATGGTGAGAAAGTGAAAAATGTGTTATATTTTTACAGATATATTTATAAAGGCTGTAATCATTAAAGGAAAGCTATGGAATATTAGCGAGGGTAAAAAACAAATAATTTAAAAATGACTATGGTAAGCCTATATGTGGATTAATATTTTTGGAAATTGGTTTGGTTGGATTTGGTGAAATTTTAGGTTTATTTCATGACTATAAGTATTTAAAAAATCAAGGTACGGCTACTCATTTTACAAAAATAACTCTGCAAGTAAGTTGTATTTTTATGATTCAATCAAAAATGATCCTTTGCACTTGCATTCAGTTAAAACTTGGTCACTTTTGACGTAAATTATGTCAAATTGTTGTTGGTTCTTATTGCATGATTGACATTGTTGCATATTTGTGGTGCTGTATTTGAAAGTACGCAAACGTGAATAAGATTTTTTTGTTGTTGTTATTCTTGAGACTGAAGATTTTGAGCAAATGCCTTAAAGGTGCTGTATGTGATATTGACGTTAGCAGTTGAAATGGGTTCTGCAGTCAAATTTTAAAAAATTGGAGTTGTTTCTCCCGCCTCCTCCTACTCAGACTCGACACTTTGACACAGGTTGCCAGAGTGAGGACACCCAACATGAGTGCAAGTGACAATGGAAGGTGGCAAGCCTTACACTGTAAGTTGATGATTTGATTTATTTGTGTTTTAATATGCCTCTGCTCACAGAGATTTTTTAGATGGATGTT
>NW_015624094.1:0-293 GCF_001515625.1 Sinocyclocheilus rhinocerous
TTATTAATGATTTATTAATGAAAGTTATTATAAAGTGTTACCAAAATGTCAAACGAATTTAGTATTTTGACAAGACGAATAAAATAGCTATTTTGTACAACCTACATTTTTTTTTTCTCTCTGCGACACTTTTTCCTATTGTGTTGTAAATGTTAAACAAATTGTATCCTGACAAGATGAATACAAATAAGAAATACAATTTTTGTACAACATTTTTATTTTCTCTGACACTTTTCTTTCCTACTGTGTTGCATAAAATATTAAACTAATTTTGTGTCTTAAGATAATTCATA
>NW_015624094.1:442-805 GCF_001515625.1 Sinocyclocheilus rhinocerous
CGGAAATTTAAATGTGAGATTCTGGAAAGGAGATCTAAATTTAGCGGGAACGGTCGGGTCGGGAAGAAAATTATTCTAAGCGGATAGCGGTTGAACAAAGAGTGAATATATCGCGGGAGCGGGTCGGTGCGGAATATAACCTTGCGGGAGCGGGACTAAAAAAATAGCCCCGCGCAGACCTCTAATGGGCTTAAATGGTACAGTGTCACAAAACATGCAAACTATAGCCAACACAAGCCAACCGTAAATGAAAAAAAATAAAACATTTCTTAATGTGGGCATAATGAAAATTATTATGATACATAGTCCACAGTATATTTAAAGGTGTAGTAGGAGATCATGGAAAATGCTAACTTTAGCCTG
>NW_015624095.1:0-655 GCF_001515625.1 Sinocyclocheilus rhinocerous
AAGAAGTCTCTTATGCTCACCAAGGTTGCATTTATTTGATCAAATACAGTAAAATCGGAAATACTGTGAAATATTATTATGATTTAAAATAACAGTTTTCTTTTTGAATATATTTTAAAATGTAATTTATTCCTTTGATGCAAAGCTGAATTTTCAGCATCATTACTTCAGTCTTCAGTGTCACATGATAGAAATCATTCTGATATGCTGATGTGCTCCTTAAGAAACATTTATTATTATCAATGCTGAAAACCGTTGTTCTACTTTATGTTTTTTATGGAAACCCAGTACTTTTTTTCAGGATACTTTGATTAATACAAAGTTCAAAAGAACAGTGTTTATTTGGAACAGAAATATTTTGTAAAAAGTCTTTACTCTAACTTGTGATCAACTTAATGCAACCTTGCTAAAGAAAAGTATTAATTTCTTTTAAAATAAATCTTACTGACCCCAAAAGTTTGAATGGCAGTTGAAATGGTAAAGTGCCCCTATTATGGATTTTTGAAAATTACCTTTCATGCAGTGTGTAACACAGCTCTAAGTGAATAAAAACAACTTGCAAAGTTTTAAATCTAAAAGTGCACCGTGTATAAAGTTATTGTCTCTCAAAAGAAAGAGTCGACTCTGAATCACTGAAACGAGTCGTTTTTAAAAC
>NW_015624095.1:665-865 GCF_001515625.1 Sinocyclocheilus rhinocerous
AAGACCAACAAGTGGGCGGGCAATCCCAAGCCGTTTCATGTTGACGTCAACATGAAACAAACATTAGCAGCCCGCCCACTTATTGGTCTCTTCGCGTTGGTCTGAATGCAAATTCAAATTCATTCTTTGTCACTAGGTGCCGCTGTTGGAGCGGTAAAATGGCGGTTTCCCCGGTAACGCTGTACACAAAGCAGCACTGC
>NW_015624096.1:0-592 GCF_001515625.1 Sinocyclocheilus rhinocerous
CTAGACAGTCAGCGCTTTGATGCTATGTAGTCATGCTCCCTACCTAAGCTTTTGGGACACTCTGCTGACAAAAAGGTTTTCAAAGCGGGTCCTGTGTACATTCGAGGCAAAAGCAGGTCCCACTGAGATTTGAACTCGGATTGCTGGATTCAGAGTCCAGAGTGCTTACCATTACACCGTGGAACCTTGACAACAGTGCCAATTGCTAACATTGCCCCAAAGACTAAATTACTTATAGGGTCACCAGCAGTACCTCCAAGCTTGTGCTTTTTTTGTTTTTCCTGCAGCAAGAAAGTACTCAGGTTCCACTGAGATTTGAACTCGTAGCGCTGGATTCAAAAGCCAGAGTACTAACCATTATTACACCATGGAACCACCACTAGCCAGAGTACCATTATTACACCATGGAACCACCACTCTCTCAATGGCGGCCATTTGGGAGGCAGATAGTGTTGTGGCTATGGGGAGCCATTTAGATAGCGTGGTTGGTTCACAGTGATTTTGGTCACAGGCCCACATCAACCAAATGTCGAGAACAGGGAGCATCTGCCAAAACCCGGAATTGAACCATATTTCAAATGAGCTATTTCAG
>NW_015624097.1:0-866 GCF_001515625.1 Sinocyclocheilus rhinocerous
GTAAGAACTGTGACGCTCATATATAGGAACAACACGCGTTACAAAGATAACGATATTAGCGTCCACACCAGCGGACTATATCGTCTGTTTATTCTCAGCGCACACGCGTCTGCTGCTTTAAATTCTTGAGCTCGTTATAGCAGGATGGATTCTGATTGGCTGTCAATGTTTGTGTCGTTCATCAACTGGAAAAAATCGTTCTGAAAGTGATTCCAATGATATCGTTTCTCTGTGCCTTTATTGTTATAGTTGTGGTGTGGACTCTGCTATTCTTTAATATTGAGAACGATTTTTAGAACTACAGTGGTGTGAAAAAGTGTTGGCCCCCTTCCTGATTTCTTATTTTTTTGCATGTCTTTATAGTTATCATGCTTGGTGTGAATGGGCCTTAACAGTTTTGGAGTGAATGCTACAAAGTGTATCATTCACTGAACTTATGTATTATAGCAGTTGATCCACTGTTTAAGTATAAAATTGGATTTTAAACTAGATATGCAATAATATTAGAATTCTGGTCAATGCCATAAGCTGATAATTATTTTCATGTTCTAACCGATAACTGATAAATGGCCGATTAATATCCTATACAATTTTGTTAAAAAACAAAAGTGAACACTAAACTCTTTTTAAAGCATGATGACCCTCAACAGCAGTGTGAAAATATGAAAAAGTAAAAAAATAAATAAAACTCACGGGTTATTTGTAGCTTGCAGTGTTTTTTCCTCCGCTGTGTCTTTTTTGTTTCTTCTATTGGGAAGACTGATAGAGATGGTGGAAGTAAATCTGGCAGATTTCCTCTGTTCCTCAGATGTCCTACTGGAGTCTTCCTTAGATCTGAGAAGTATTATTTGCCTGATCTGCAAATC
>NW_015624098.1:0-1245 GCF_001515625.1 Sinocyclocheilus rhinocerous
ATATACTATTAATTTATTTATATATGGAAGTCCATGTTTTTAAAGAAATTAAAATAATTAGTAATTAATTAATGTAATTTTTTTAAAGTGTACAATTGAAATTAATATATAGTGTAAATTTTATTTTTATTTTTTATATTTTATATATTACTTTATGTATATGGCATTCATAAGCAGGTTATATATATATTAATGTAATTAATGTAATTTAATTTAATAGCCTCAACTTAATGGTCTCAAATGGTGTTTTACTTTAATTGGACACATGCACACTCACACCTTAATGAAATACCTCCATTACACTCTTAAAAATAAAGGTGCTTCACGATACCATAGAAGAACCTTTTTGTCTAAATGGTTCCATAAAGAACCTTTAACATCTGAAGAACCTTTCTGTTTCACAAAAGGTTCTTTGAGGCAAAATAAGGATCTTCAGATTATAAAAAGGTAAGAAAGAGATGGTTCTTTAAAGAACCTTTGACTGAATGGTTCTTTGTGGAACCAAAAATGGTTCTTCTATGGCATCGCTTGAAGAACCTTTTGAAGCGCCTTTATTTTTAAGAGTGTACAGTGTGCAAAATCTGCTTGTGAAAGCACTTCTAACACGGTCCATCACTAAATGACATCGAAAGTCACACCGTGTACTGTGAGTGACAGCCTGAAGAGTGACTTAATTGAACCTGGACACCCCAAGCAGTGGCCAAATCCCCTCGAGATCACAGGATCTCTGTGCTTTAAAGACACTGTTTATAATCTGACTTAACACTGAGTCACTCAGGGTTGACGCAGAAGATTCGAAAGAAATCTCAAAGAAATATGAGAGAGCAGCTTTTCGTGGCTTTTGTTGCTGGCCTTGACCCCATTGTGTCTTCCCAGTCGAGAGAAACTATAAGCTTAGATCAAGGAAAACATTAAAGGGAGAGAGAGAGAGAATAAGAAGTAAATGTATTCATAAAATCAGTGGGCCTCTGGGAATGGGATTTATGTAGTGCAAGCTGTTACCTTTACAGGAGCCTGTTTAAGTTAAGCGAGAGACACCGATGAAATTTTGACAGAAATGTTTTTGTGTTGAAGCTGAAAGTAAATCCTGAAGTGAAAACAACGCAAAAAATAAATGTTTCAAAAAGGAATTATTTTCTGTCTCATCTGGAGCATTGCTTAATGGATAGCAGATTCCCCCCACATACACCCTCCCGAACACCACAGGGCTCTACAGTGCGACCATTTCAGTCGCATTTGCGACTG
>NW_015624099.1:0-469 GCF_001515625.1 Sinocyclocheilus rhinocerous
AGTTTTGCAGTGACAGTTCAACAAATCTGATTCATGTGTCAAAAAAGGGAATAGTGTTTATAGTTTAGGGAAATGGGTGTGCTTTTTAATAAATGGCGTTATGGTTTTTTAGTTCAAAAGCCTGGTGATAGTGTTTAAGCAATCGAGAAAAACTGTAATACATTAACTAACATTAACTAATGGAACCTTATTGAAAAGTGTTACCTTAATATTAAATATCAATATATTATTTTTATTCACTTCTATGTAACAGAATCAGATATAAGTTGTTGGTTTTTGACTAATTATCCAAATAATGTATAGTCCTACAAAGCTATTATTATCAGAGCATATGAGCAGAGCATAGCGTCACTGAAGGTAGCATCATTTTACCAGCGTTGCCCAGTACAGCTGAACTAGCCTCGTTACAGCACACAGTAGCGCTACTGCAAACAGGAACAAGTATACTGCATAGAAATTTCCTGTCAGC
>NW_015624099.1:1979-2149 GCF_001515625.1 Sinocyclocheilus rhinocerous
TTAATCGTCAGTGGCAAATCCTTTAAATATGAAAACTTACTTGCAGTCTGTGAGTCAAAACAGCCTGCGTTGTAGTCTACTCTCCCAGGATCAGGAAACCATAAAATGCTCCATAAAATGCACTCAACACATCTGAATATTTGGGTTGAACTGTTCTGGAACAGTGTTGT
>NW_015624100.1:0-375 GCF_001515625.1 Sinocyclocheilus rhinocerous
ACCATTTCCGCGCTCGTTTGACTCACGCCTGGCGCTGAAGTGAAGAGGAGCGCGCGTCTGAAACCCCGTTCACACTGCCAGGTACTTTTTCACTGTATGTCGCTAGACTCTGTGCTGTGAAGACGCTTGTGGGTGTTCCTACTGCTGTCGCTCTAATGTTATTGGTAGACTGCACGTCTGGGCATATCTGGACATATAAAATGCAATCACAAACTATATATATTGCCGGTAAAACTAAGATATCATTCTAATATCACTAGGAATTAGACTTAAAAGAAATAAAAATACCATTCTGCTGTTGGAGAGTGTTGTTATATAAACTACAGCAGTGCTCGTGCATTAAATCATTAACCGGTGCTAAACTGCTCACTGCAT
>NW_015624100.1:413-685 GCF_001515625.1 Sinocyclocheilus rhinocerous
AACAACTCACTGCATCATATAATTAACAACTCAAACCATCAATGTATGAATAAAAAAAACTCACTTAGACAGCCAACTATGCATAATTATTTTTATATCCATGAATGTGGTTACAGTAAAATCATATAAAACAGTGAAATCTCAGGAAATCTGTCCTGTCTTGCCTGCACTCGAGACGGTGACATGTGAGCGCCACTGACAGATTCTTCACTCCTATTGGTTGTCATTCGCGAAATTCGCTGTTCATTTGCATAAAGTTAAACAATTCTTAA
>NW_015624101.1:0-558 GCF_001515625.1 Sinocyclocheilus rhinocerous
AACATGCAGAACATTCGTATTTAAATAAGTCTTTTTGCAGTTTAACATTCACAGACAGTCTATATATATGTACTGACTTTTTTATTTATTCATCAAAAATAAGACGCATTCCATGAAATTCCGCGTTATACAGTAAATTCCGTTTTTATGACTGGATTCTGCGATTCCGTCCATGTTTTCTGCATCGTGGAAATCATAGGGCCCAACTAATGTAGCAAACGAATATGATGAGCTCATTGTGAGAGTAAAAGACGGGGACATTGTTGTTTATTTACTTTATAGCATTGAGTCTCTCCAACTAGGTGACAACGTAGCGTTAAATCACCATTCAACAGACTCAAGCCACCACCGCACTGCCGTCTATTGGACTGCAGAAAGATACTAACAACGTAACACCGTGTCTACACCGGACGCGACAGCTGTTGTGTCGCTCCGCTCCGCGCCGCAACAGCTAAGGTCTGTCTACTGTACACCGGACGCGATAAAGCGACCGTTGAAAATCATTAGAAAGAACTTTATGTCAGCACGTCATAAATAGAACGAGGCATCAGTTTACTG
>NW_015624102.1:0-261 GCF_001515625.1 Sinocyclocheilus rhinocerous
GTGTGTGTGTATTGAGTGCGTGTGTGTAGTGAGTGCGCGTGTGTAGTGAGTGCGTGTGTATTGAGTGTGTGTGTGTAGTGAGTGTTCGTGTGTGAGCGTGTGTATTGAGTGCGTGTGTAGTGAGTGTGTGTAGTGAATGCGTGTGTATTGAGTGTGTGTGTATGTAGTGAGTGTGCGTGTGTATTGAGTGCGTGTGTAGTGAGTGCGTGTGTGTATTGAGTGCGTGTGTGTATTGAGTGCGTGTGTAGTGAGTGCGTGTGT
>NW_015624102.1:381-558 GCF_001515625.1 Sinocyclocheilus rhinocerous
GCGTGTGTATTGCGTGTGTGTAGTGAGTGCGTGTGTATTGAGTGCGGATTTATTGAGTGCGTGTGTATTGAGTGCACGTGTAGTGAGTGCGCGTGTGTATTGAGTTAGTGTGTAGTGAGTGCGTGTGTGTACTGAGTGTGTGTGAGCGTGTGTATTGAGTGGGTGCGTGTACTAGTA
>NW_015624103.1:0-632 GCF_001515625.1 Sinocyclocheilus rhinocerous
CTTTTAAAAACACAATACATTTTTTTTTTAGGAAAAAAAAAAAAAAAAGATAGGTCTCATATAAGTTGCATTTTAAGAATGCAACTTATATGCATGCAACTTATATGCCGGCCACCTCGGTCACTGTGCCCCCTCGCCTCTGGTGCCGTCTCCGTAGTGGGCGCCCTGATTTTAGTCGGTGAGGCAGGGTACCCCAGGCTGTTAAATACACAGATTAAAAGCGAAATGTTTTCATTTCGGTTCGTTCTTAGCAAAAAAATGTTTTTTTTCCCCCGTTCAGGTTATGCAGAGCCAAATAAGAACGGTGCTGCATTTAGAAAGAATTCTTATTAACTTTGCTATTATTCTTGAATTTTCAAACTGCTAATTCTTATTAACTTTGCTATTATTTTTGAATTTTCAAACTGCTAACACTTCGAATTATGAATTAGGCCTTTTACTGTATGACCAAAAATGACGGAGTAGTCTATTTTATGTTTCAGCTGTTTGATCGCGCCGGTGCCTCACGCGCACACTAAGCTGCTGCATTCATTGGAAACAGCTCAGCCGTTCACCGTGCCGTTAGGCGTGAGACCCGGTCCACTGTCGCATATTTTTGCTCATTATGATATTTTTCCGTCGATACTGGAACG
>NW_015624104.1:0-897 GCF_001515625.1 Sinocyclocheilus rhinocerous
AATATATTGTGCTCATAACACATATATTAGACGCAGAAGCTATTTAGTTTTTGCTTTGTTTACAGAGCCTATGGCAGGTATGATAATTCAATACACCATTCCATGAAGAAAAAAAACAGCAATACAATTGTAGGCATTCTTTGCATCTATGATCCATTTAAGTGCAATGTCACATTTTGTTTAATCTTTAGAGTAAGTGATTTTTTAAAAAAGTACTCAAAATTACCTCATTGCTTGACAGATATCACTGGATTAAGTGTACTTTACTAATGTCACGGTACAAATTATACTTATAATTAAGCATCTGTGTAACTGTATTTGATTTTAAATGTGTCTGTAAAGACACATCAATTTGTAATATTTTTATCTTTTAATTTATTATGCATTTATCTACAAGATATCATATAGCTTTCTTCCCTCAAAGCAATAGCTTCTTTTATTAAGGGTGTGTTTTCAATGCACTGTATTATTCTGTTGTAGTATCCATTCTTTAATAAAAGCCATTCATTTTTTTAAAGCAAATACCTTTGCATTGTTTATAAACTTCAGAAATGATAGTCTTATTTCTTTTGTTCTCCAACCATAGATTATTGGGTTAAAACAACTTGGAAAAAATAAGTATAAGATACTTATGAATATACGGTTGTTGGAAGAAATGTTATTTCTTATTCTGTATGACAAAAATGCAATCAAAGCAGAAAACAAACCAATTGACAGGATAATTAAGTGAGTAATGCAGGTGTTCAAGGCCTTTATGTGAGCTTTTCCAGATTTCAACACAGAGGTAAAAATCACAACATAAGAGACAGTAATAAGAATAAAATCTGCTGCTGGAATAAGGAAAGCAGACAAAAGTCCTACAATATTATTAATAGATATATCTCCACATGCTAACTG
>NW_015624105.1:0-793 GCF_001515625.1 Sinocyclocheilus rhinocerous
GAAAGATCAGACAGAACTATAAAAAACAATGGAGGTTGCAAGATATTATTTAGATTGTTATAAAAATATTATTGTTTATGTTAAGCCATTTTGCTTGCACATTTGTGACATGGTGAGATGTATTTCTATAATAATAGTACACATTTTGATACATTTTATGAAAAAATGTCCCATTGCAAAAACCAATCAATGATATCAGCTCTTCAGCACCATGTAGTTGTTGATAACAATATAATGTTATTGAATCCATATAAACTGTTATCACAATTGTTAGTGTTTTGTTTGGTTCACAGGCATAGAACACAAATCTAGAAACCATACACATCCATTTCCCCTTTACACTGATTATAACATATGGCTTCACATGTTAGAGTATGTTCCTGTAGAGATTATTATTATTATTATTATGTATGAGTTGTCCCACGCAATCTGAAATCTCAACACATTTTGGCCATATTACTGCAATATGCTGTTATTACAGTGATGAGTTTTTTCTGTGATGCTTTATAACAATAAAAACTATTATTTCCTTTGTGATTTCTGCAACCCTGAGCATAGCATAAATGTGTAAAGCCAGATACGATACATCCATTTTCCAAATGGCTTATCCCCTTCAGGGTTAAGGGAAAAATATACAGAGCAAAATTATTATTAGATGACAGTTGTTCAAAGTGACGAATAAAACTTCATTAGAATGATGTCAGATTTGCATAATTGGGTACATTAGGTGCTATGTCTCTGATACTGATGAAAGTTTAATATTTAAATATTTTATATTTACAACTTACTTCTT
>NW_015624106.1:0-994 GCF_001515625.1 Sinocyclocheilus rhinocerous
TGTGTATATATATATATATATATATATATATTTAAATTGTATATACGGTATTTTATATATTATCAAATAAATAAAATTAAATTAAAACAATTGTCATTTTTATTATTATTATTTAAAAAAAATTCTGCTTACATAGGCTGTGTGTGTGTGTGTGTGTGTGTGTGTGTGCAAAATTTTAATGCAAGGATGCATTAAAAATGATCAATGGTGACAGTAAAGACATTTATAATGTCACAAAAGACTTCTATTTCAAATAAATGCTGTTCAATTCTAGTCATCATTGTATCAAAAATTATACATAATAGTTTCCACAAAAGAGTATAGCACCACTGTTTTTAGCTGAAATGTTTCTTGAGCACCCAATCAACATATTAAAAAGATTTCTGAGGATTCATGCAACACTGAAGTAATGGCTACTGAAAATTCAGCTTTGTCATCACAAAAAATAAACTGAAAGTTGTAGTAATATCATGTGACACTGAAGACTGAAAATGCAGCTTTGATCACAGCAATCAATTACCTTTTACTATATACCTTTTACCTTACACTATATTTTTACATAGAAAACAGTTGTTTTAAATAGTAAAAATATTTCACAATATTCCAGTTTTTATTGTATTTTGGTGAGCAGCTTTCAAAAACATTTAAAAAAATCTTACTTCATTGGTATTGTATATATAGAGATCTTTACTTTTTTCCATGCAGCTTGAAGAAACCATATTTTATTGCCTGCTGTTATTGTTGCATGCTGGAGTGTTGTGCATGGACACACAGTGCACCTCCTTAAGGATTTCTTGATTTAAATAAACACATTTGAGAAACTGCAAAAAAGGACAAGTGATAGAAATACAGTGGAGAGAGAGAGTGTGTAGCTGTATCACTGAAAGAAAAAATATCCTCCCACAGGAAGTGCATCTGCATTCCTCATGCCCTATTATGGTAAAAACACCCCAAAAAAGCATGTGGGCACCTTGGGAATAGACGGATTTTATAG
>NW_015624107.1:0-333 GCF_001515625.1 Sinocyclocheilus rhinocerous
TTTGTCTGTTAATTTTCTATATTGCGTATCTATTGCTCTAATATTATTTTCCATTGAACTTTAAAGAAATTCATACTTTTTTTTTTAGCCAAAACACATTATACAGTACATTTATAATGTTACAAAAGATTTCTTTTTCAAATAAATGCTGTTCCTTTGAACGTTCTAATCTAAAATTTTCTTTCTATTTCTATTCCAGGAAAAAAATGCATCACAGTTTCACAAAAATATTAAGCAGCATGACTGTTTTCAACACTGATAATAATAATAAATGTTTTTTGAGGAGCAAATCGGCACATTAGAATGATTTCTGAAGTATCATGTGACACTGAA
>NW_015624107.1:453-609 GCF_001515625.1 Sinocyclocheilus rhinocerous
GCCATTTTAAATTGTAATAATATTTCACAATATCACTGTTTTAACTGCGTTTTGATCAAATAAATGCATCCTTGGTGAGAATAAGACACTTTCAAAAACATCTTGCACTGCTCCCAAACTTTTTGAATAGTAGTAAATATAGAAAATATTTTAAAT
>NW_015624108.1:0-488 GCF_001515625.1 Sinocyclocheilus rhinocerous
CAAAAAACCAATATCGGTCGACCACTACTTTTGACATAGAAGAGGCCTTTGTATGCTTAATATATTCTGCAAGTTTCATAGCCTAAAATGTCCTCATCATCAAAACAATGCATTTATGTAATAACCCTCAGAAAACGGCTCGTTTTGGATCAGAGGGATGAGGTGACGCCACCTGGGCACAGTCATTTGCATATGACCACCTCCAGAGCAAGACAACTACGCCTATTTTTGCATCATCGCATCGTTGTTACGCCCACAGGTGTTCAGTCGACGTGCCCTATTTTTGATCGCATCGTTGTTACGCCCACAGGTGTTCAGTCGACGTGCAGCGAGTAGGTCTGAAGGAGTAGTTGTTTACAATAAGATTGCGATCCCTGGCAGACAATGTGCCGTTCCTGGCTGTGGAAAAACAGCGTGTTTGTAGACACTGCTGAAGGATCCCGACGTCAGAGAAAAATGGATTCAGTTTATTTTTAGCAAACGTCCCA
>NW_015624109.1:0-1620 GCF_001515625.1 Sinocyclocheilus rhinocerous
CACTGAATTTCAGCTTTACAGTTTTTTGCCATATGATCTATTGAGAAGCAGCACCTAAAGCATACTGAATGTTCCTTAAGAAACTGTTTGTGATCTTTAAGGTTTTTCTCTCGGAGGCCTCTACATTTTTTCAGAGGATGAGGCTTATTATGGATGAGACAGTATCGACAAGGATCAACAGATTTTGTCCTGGCAGTTGCATCTCTTCTCTCAGATGTGTCAACTTGAGTTTTGTGAACAGTTATAGAAGCTTGCCTGTATCTATCTGGTCTGTCTCTCTTTTGTTGTGCTACTGAAGAGAAAATGGTGAAGCTAGGGTCTGTTCTTGTTTTAGCTTCTGAACGAATGAAATTAACAAACACAAAGAATGGAAGAAATGCCACAGAATGCTCTTTCTTGTACTTGGAGCCATAAGATATCCATTTCTCTTGGATATTGTAAGGAAGTTTCCCAACGATAGGGCTCACTCCATGAGCGGTATCAAGATAGGACAACCCAGGAAGATAGCCATCCAGCTTGGCTGCCTCTAGCTCTGCAAGCAGGTCTCCAAGATCCCGCAGCCTATATGGCTCTTTATTTGTAATTCTAGGAAAACTTTCCAATTTGAAGAAGAGAGCTCTCTTAATCGCTTCTGCAGAGCCATACATTTCTTCCAATCTCTCCCAAGCCATTTGTAGACCTGCATATGGGTGCCTAATATTAACTGCTTTTATTCGTTGTACCTGCTCTGAAGAATCTCTTCTGAGATATTTGATGAGCAAATCTAACTCTTCCTCTGGCCAATCTCTTCCGAGATATTTGATGAGCAAATCTAACTCTTCCTCTGGCCTGAGGTTTGCAATAGCACTTTTAAAAGATGATCTCCAAGGCCAATAATTCATAGGTTTATCATCGAAAGAGCTCAGTCCAGAAGTCACCAGCTGACTGCGTGCAAGGTACTTGGCCAGGTTATAGGTGTTTGACACACGCTCAAAACTGCTTTGTGATGCTCTAGAAGCATGGGGAATGAGAGAAGGAAGACACGTACCCTGATGTGTGGAAGTAGGAACAGTAGCCACAACATTTGCTTGATGCCTTACATAATCTGCGGTACGTTGGAGGCTGATCTCCTTAGAGGACTTTGACGCTGATATATGGTCCACTTCTATGAAGGCTGCTGCTAGAATTTCTGCTTCTGCTATGGCTGCATCTTTCTCTTTCTCTTCCTGCAGTGCTTCTAATGTTGCTTGGAGTCGAGCTTGTTCCACTTTAATCTCAATCTCTCTCTTTGCATGTGCAGCTCTTGCTTTGGCTGCCTCTGCCCTTGCGCGAGCTTTTGTAACAGCTAAACTGGCAGTAGAACTTCTAGATGAGGTAGAAGATTGAGAACTTGTTGACTGAGCATCTTCACCTCCTTTGCAACTATGGTGTCGCCATGATGCTTTAGAATCTTTTGAGGACATAGTTGCTATGCAGGCCTACAAGCAGATATCGTCCTTCTCTTTGTTAGATGCAGTTATTAAACGTCCATCTTTCCCAATTTACTGTGTTGTCTTTTCACTGTCACTGGCTTCACTGGATGTTTCCAATAATCCTGCTATCCAGCCGCTAAACACTTTCACTATAAACTCCACGAAGACG
>NW_015624110.1:0-529 GCF_001515625.1 Sinocyclocheilus rhinocerous
TATTCACTATAGTATTTACCCAAAATATAAATATTTTAACACAAGCCATGTGCATTGTCAGTAGTGTCACAATGTGAGTGTGTCTCTGGCTCTCTGAGGGTTTAGTATGTAGTGTTCTGTACTCAACAGTATCGGCAGTGGAGATGGTACAGTGCGTGTCTGGATACAGCACTGGACGCACCTCTAAGCTCCGCCCCCTGCCCCCGTGCAGCCAATAACAAGCTCATCTATTCAATAACGTGACCAATGAAAACACTGCCTGCCAGACACAGCAGAAGCACAGAAACATCATTACAGACAGCTGATGATATTATGACTCTAGTGTGAAAAATCACTGTTCATACTAAGATCCAGTGCAGAATTGAACCTGAATCAAGCGAAATCAGGCAGCAAAACAATTTAATGCACAGTAGACATTTCATGCTTTTGTAATCTGCCATAGACAGACTTTACTGATTGAATTTAAGAAAATATTCCCTAATATTTTTTTGTTTAGTATCAGACGATATAATGTGCGGCTCTAAGTGTG
>NW_015624111.1:0-975 GCF_001515625.1 Sinocyclocheilus rhinocerous
CGATCTAAAAGCAAAAAAGGGTAGTATATATTGTGTTTGTGCAGGCAAAATGTCTTTTCTCGATGTTTTATGAGGAATTTATTAAAGAAAAATGTTATTAACAATCAGTGATTTACAAATACAACAACACAACATTTCTGAAGCAATTATGGAGTAATATTTTCCACAGTTGGTCATATTACTACTTCAAAGCAATATTAACTGCAATATATATGAACTGAATTTCTTAAGTATTCTCATCACATAATCATTTATTATACTAATGAGTATTTTTAACAACTGAATGCCAAAAAAAAAAAAAAGATTCAGAAGCAAATGAATATTCTGTTCTTTTGATGTTGCTCTGGCATATTATAGGTACACTGGTACAAAAAAAATGTTACTGGAGCAGTACCCTTTATGAAGGTACTAATTATGTTTAAAGTACTAATGCGTACCTTTAAAGTATATGTACCATTTAGGGGTAAATAGGGTAAAAAGATGTACATTTTAGCTTTTGTATCTTAGGGCACCACCCCAGTGACAGCTTTGTACTTTATTTCTGACAGTGTAGTTTCTTAAACACGGTATACAACAGATGTCAGCAGGTCTGAGTTCAGATAGAGATGGGGAGGAAGAAGCAGGTCATTTTTTTGTGTATCAATGTACTGTGGAAGTGAAAACAGAGCATTTTAAAATGTATTTTTCAACATACAATAAATAGTTCCACAGATATATTTAAAACAAAAGATACCTGATTTTTATTTGCCTTATCTTTTCTTGTAGATTTTCTTCCTAAAATATTGCATAGGATTATCCAAGGAAACACAAAACTAGTATGATTTTAAAGCAACTGTGATGTTTAGTTTAAACACTCGAATCACTCACCTTGGTGTCTAATGACATAAAGAAATGATACAGTCATAACTATGAAGACCAGCCCCACTCCATTGCAGATGAACACATATGGCCATAGCCACTGAAGATCATCCTTTG
>NW_015624112.1:0-610 GCF_001515625.1 Sinocyclocheilus rhinocerous
AAATCCTTTTTTAACAATACACTACCATTCAAAAGTTTGGGGTCAAAAAATTTTTTTTTCTCTTTTTTGAAAGAAATTAATACTTTTATTTAACAAGGATGTGTTAAATTAATAAAAAGTAAAAGTAAAGACTTATATTTTTAGAAAAGATTTCTATTTTGAAAAAACACTGTTTTTAAGTTTTTATTCATCAATAAATCCTGAAAAAAAGCATCACAGATTCCCAAAAAATCAAAAAATTTAATTTAAAAAATTTGTATTAGTTTACATGCATGTCAGCTTACGATCAAACGAAATGTTTATATTTATGTTTGTATATGATACAGTTTTATAAATTTCCCAAAATTTCCAATGAATTCTCATAAATTCCTGGTAAGTTTCAAACTTGGAATATTTCCTTTCCAATGATCATAAATTCCTGGTAAGTTTCAAACTTGGAATATTTCCAAAATTCCCCAGATGAACTTCCCATGGAGCATTTCCAGAACATTTCCGTAAATTTACTGGAAATTTTCCATCCCTTATCATAATGCTTGATTGACTGATTAAGAAGCTAAGATTTAAGAAGCCGTGCCATTTTACAAATATAAGCTTTTGTAGAATCATATAT
>NW_015624113.1:0-1381 GCF_001515625.1 Sinocyclocheilus rhinocerous
ACGACATTCTAATTTATTGAGATGCACCTGTATATATATATTATAAGCTTTTAGATAATATAAACAGATATTTGAGATAAAGCGATTATTGTGCTGCATTCCGTCTACCTTTACTTCACAGAGCTTTGGTTCCTCCATAAAAGTCCAAACATAACATCGTAGATCTCAGAGTGAATCAGACCGTGATAACGTGACCAGAACTGAAACTGACCAAGAAGTCCAAATTTAGGACTGTAAAATCAGAGATATTTTCATGTGATGACAGTAATCAAATTTAGGACTGTAAAATCAGAGATATTTTCATGTGATGCCAGTAATTCAATACAAATTCCTCGTATGTGTAAACATACCTGGCAATAAAGCTCATTCTGATTCTGAAGCTGATTTTACATATGATTCATTCATTTAGTTTCTTTTGTAGGCTACACTCTAAAAAAACTCTGGGTTAAAAACAACCCAAGGGCTGGGTAAATATAGGACAGAACACATATGGGGTTAATTTCCCCAGCAAATTGGGTTGTTTATTTAACCCATTTAACCCAATGGGTTGATTCATTTTTATTATAATATAGCTTATGTTTTTACTTTATACTTTACAGATTAACTTAAATCCACTAAACTTTTGTAAAATACTCCACACAACCACTGGTTTGCATGATAACTTCCTTTATTTTCCTTTATTTATCATTTACAGCATTGTTTATCATTTTTATGTATATGCATATTGCCTATTTAAACTCGTTTAACAAACATTAAAAGTAAATATTAAACATTAAACAGAAGTAATTCACATGTAAAGACCAGTCTGTTATTCTGTTTCCACCATAACGGCGCTGGCTCTCATGACCGAGCTGGAGTCGTGTTCGGTGGGGAACTGCTCACAGCTGGGACCGCCGCCCAGCGTTTCACTCATAGCCAAAATATACTGCCACTGCCTTCATAACCTGTCCAAAAACAAACAGTAAACAGCTCTGAATAAATATTTTAACATCCAAAGTATTTGTATTCTGTATCTTTATGAATAAAATCGTTTATTTTATGCAGAGTATCAGGCTTTTCCATCATGCAATAAGACCGACGTTAGGTGATTCACACCGCACGCCTGTATGTTGCTCTGCATGAAATTGAACGATATACAGCACAGTAACGATTTTATATAGAAAATAAAATGTACACAAACCTGTATTTTACCGAAGAAATGCATCAATTCGATGGCGCTTAAAACTGTTCTCTCCAGAAGAGAACGCAAAATCCCCGCAATAAATAACTCAATCGCTGGGTTACGTCTGACCCAGGATCTGAGTAACACTAAAAAACGACCCAAACAATGGTTTGATACATTTGACCCAGGAGCTGGGTAACACAAAAACTACACAAACAA
>NW_015624114.1:0-547 GCF_001515625.1 Sinocyclocheilus rhinocerous
ACACAATCTGTTCATGCAGACGATGTGCAGTTTAGTTTCCACAGACAGGATTAAATCTACAGTGCCACAGCAAAAAAAATGATATTTTATCAAACATGCAGACTTCACTTAATGTGATGAGACAAAACGTAAATGATGCCAACATAACGCATCTTTTTATTATGATGTCTTTGTTGGCTGCATGCAAAATAGCCAAACAAATAAAATAGTGTGATACAATGCATGTGCCAGTTCTTCTAATGAATCGTCCAAAAAGACTCACAGACTTCTGAGTTAACATTTGAATTAGTATAATTAACCCTTTACTGAATTAACTGGCCAAATCTGTCAGAATGACAAATCCCTCACTACATGAACACTTTGAATCCGTTAGAGAAGTAATGAATCGTCCAAAAAGACTCACAGACTTCTGAGTTAACATTTAAATTAGTATAATTAACCCTTTACTGAATTAACTGGCCAAATCTGTCAGAATGGTAATGTATCTACTAAAAAGTCTCCACAACTTAGTGCTGGGCGGTATGACCAAAAATTTATATCACGGTAT
>NW_015624115.1:0-346 GCF_001515625.1 Sinocyclocheilus rhinocerous
TTACATAATGTAATTTATTGTAATTAATGTAACTATAAATGTATTAAAAAATAAAACAGGTGTGAGTTGGCAGTGACTTATGGAAAGTATATATAGGGCTTTTATACACAGTGTGTGCCATTGTACAGACCAGGATTATCCCTCATAGCCTCATTTTCATCCAAGAAAAAAATCAAAATGCCCTGTCTAAGGGGTCCGCGTACTTTGGCGTCCATTCATTTTTCTTTTTTTTTTTTTACCCAGAAATTAAAATGCAGTTTCTTCTTTAATGGTTCAAACACTGATGAATAGAGTAAGCAGACACAAACTAATTTTGATTATTCAAAATTCATATTTCATTAAAAAT
>NW_015624115.1:432-2043 GCF_001515625.1 Sinocyclocheilus rhinocerous
ATTTTCGGTTCTTAAGGTCCCATTCACCAAGATACCCCCACCCTTGAATTTATACATTTATTTTAATAATGAATAAAGTCAAGTCCCGCCCTTTAATTTTTCACATTCTAAAACCCGTTTCATTCTGAAATATGTCACAATACATAAATCAATTCAGCCATAACTTCTGTTACATGACTTTAAGTTTGCTAAGCAAAGCAGGACACTAATTATTAATCAAAAATCTAAATGGCAAGATACAATAGAGGTTTGCTTTTGTTACATTTAAATGGACATTGCGTTTTTCTAGTTGTAAAGGTTAAACAATGTTAAGATGCTAATAAATAATAGTGTTTCGTTGGACTCAGACTCGACTCGGACTCGGCAGTTTGGGAATCGGACTTGAGTCCGACTCGGCTCATTGTGGACTCGGACTTGTCTCGGACTCGATTGGTTAAAGACTCGGACTCAACTTGGGTGGACTCGAACCCAACACTACTGAATTGTTCCCTGGTATTTGTCCATTACTTAAAGGAGAAAGGTAGATCCGGAAAGCTCAGACCATTCTGTGAAGAGTAAGTTTTCATTGTCACTCAGAGGAAATACCAGGACAGTCCAGTATATGAAATTCGACCTGAAAATGGGAAAGGAAAAACAAGAATACTGCACAGAAACCTTTTGCTACCGTGTGACTACTTACCTGTAGAAAAGGAACACCTACCTGGGAGACCTGAAATAGAGAAAAATAAAAAATGCAAGGTTGGAAAAACATCAACACAGCAAAATCAAATGCACTGTGTCAGTTCAGATGGTGAAGATGATTTGAAAAGGCTGGTTGGAGTGCCAATCAACAGAGAGAGTCGAAATGACATGACAGTAGGTGTCTACAGTAAGAACCTCTAGAACCTCATCCAGAGGACACAGTGATGCTGAACGTTGCAGATCCTGAGGAGGAAGATAAGCAAGGAGCAGGACGGGGAGAAGATGATGTGTCATCATCAAGAGGAGAGGTCAGAGAAACAGGTGATGCTGAAGAGAATGACGTGGAGACTACTTCGCAACCAGACTTCAAAAGAGTATATCCTTTGAGAAATAGGTAAGTAAAAAAAAAATGCTCTATATATATATACCATACCATAATACCATACTCTAGGTCAGCCTAGCATTGCAGATGGGTAAACTGCTGAATTAAATAGAACAAAAACATTTGTTTTAGTTAGAATGTTAATTAAATGAGAATTCCAGCTAATAAAGTTCAGTTGATAAGTTAAATTAAAACAAGAGCACGATTAATTTCATATTTTACAGTTTTAATGACAAAGTAGTAACCATAACATCCAGAAGAAAACACTTACTGTCAGACTCTGTTCCATGTCTCGTGTTGTGTTTTCCTCCCCCACGTGCTCCAGTTTGATGATTATGCCCATATTTGGTTTTTCCTGTTCCTGTCCCTATTTAATAATAATAATAATAATTCATTATATTTATAGCGCTTTTCTAGGCACTCAAAGCGCTTTACATTGTCAGGGGGTATCTCTTCATCCACCACCAGTGTGCAGCATCCACCTGGATGATGCGACGGCAGCCATAGTGCGCCAGAACGCCCACCACACACCAGCTTATTGGTGGAGA
>NW_015624115.1:2460-2725 GCF_001515625.1 Sinocyclocheilus rhinocerous
GTGCCCAATTGTTCTATCAGTTCCAGCTGTGTTTAAATAATTATCTTATTTGCCTCCTTTTACTTAAGCCCTGTGTGTCCCTGTTTCTAGCGGCCGCTGTTATATGTCATTTTGTGTTCTCCGTGATTCCCGTGTTCCTGCCTTCCCAGCTTTGTATTCATTAAAGACTTTGGAATTTACTTTACTCCTCGTCTCCTTGCTCCTTCGTTCCCATGCTCCCAGTGTGAATCGTGACAGAACAGCGGACCAAAACAGTAAGCGGTGC
>NW_015624116.1:0-1768 GCF_001515625.1 Sinocyclocheilus rhinocerous
CAGGCCTCCACAAGGACACATGCAGATATACAGGCATACGTACTGTTTATATATAGTAAGTATTCTGTTATTATATACACACATTACAGACTACTGCTGTTTTGCATATTACATATTTATCTTTAGATTTAACATGAATTGGGGCGACTGCCACTAACTGTGTGCTACACTGTCACAGAAACTATATCTCATTTAGCTTTTGAGAGAGAGAGAGAGAGAGAGAGCCATTCACAATGTATCCGGTCTCGTATGGTGTGCAGGTTCAGGCTCTCTGCGATCTCTGCCGCCGTCGCCGCCATCATCATGTCCTGCTTGTTGGCAAAGATTAACAGGGGCACCATGTTCAGTTTCTCCTCATCGAGCAGCTCTGCCAACTCCTGATGATGGTGGGCATTTCACACACACACACAAACACACACACACACACACACAGTGAAGTGAGAGAGAGAGAGAGAGAGAGAGAGAGAGAGAGAGAGAACTCTAAGAAACATTAACCATTGTAAAAGTGTGGGCTTTATATTTAACAGGTAGATTTGAATATAAATCCTCATTTGTAAGTCACTTTGGATAAAAGCATCTGCTAAATGACTAAATGTACATGTAAATGTAAAATGGACCACAGTTAACTGTAAATGAGTTATTAAATGATTAATATTTAGCAAAAACATTTTTTAACTTTCAGAGCACTCTTATTTAGAACATTTTATTAAATGTTCATTTTTAATTATTTTGAACTTTAAACTGCCAAACAGATTTTCTTATTATTTTTGTCTTGTTTTCTATAAATATCTAAGCATGTTTGTATCAAGATAGATTACAAAAATCATTAAAATCGTATTAGTTTTTGCTTAAAAAAAAGACAAAGAAAAAAATATATATATCTGCTAATGGGGCTAGAATAATAATTTTGTTTTCCCTTTGACTGAAATATTTTTCTTACCCCATTGGTAGATATTGTTTTTTGTTTTAAGCACAAAACTAATACAATTTTGACTTTATTTATTTATTTAGCCTATTCATTCAGAAAACAAGACTTAATATCTTAAGTCATTTCGCTTCTCAAGTAAATGTCATTATTCAATAATGTTTAGATATTTATACTAGAAACAAAGACAAAAATACTAAGAAAAAAAAACATTTTTGCGGGAGGCTAACACCACTTAGCACACATTTACCTTATTATTATCTTTAAGATTCATTTTATTTTAGCAACCAGTTAGGTTGCTTTCTCTCTAGTTGCCTGTTTTTATTGTATCATCCACAAATTCAGGACTGGGGGACCGAATGTAATATGCATCCCAAATCCAAAATACTCACTCACTCACTCTTTTTAAATAATGTGTGGCTTCCAAATCTTGTAAATAAAGCGGTTTCTTATCTTTAAATAAATTCTTCCCTCTCCCTCCCCCCATTTCTCTAAATTGTTGTAGGCTAACATTTTTACCAGGAGGAGATTATTTTTTGACAGAAAAAGTTTGAAAGTTAATCTCGATAATTCAATTAGCCTATAACCAGCACATTACACTGGCAGTGCCAACCATCTGCCTACCTTATCATTTATCAACAACATAAGTTAACTGCAAGTGTTTCCACATGGTGACCAATGAATGAATCAATGACCATGACTTCAATAACGAATTACTCACCTTTCGAGAGGTGTTTTTAAGAAGGTTTTCTCTTAAGAAGGCCTACTAAATATTTCATTAATGGAAAATGTATTTTTCTGACTTTTCCATTACCTACTTCTCTATGCCTGGAACAAGTGTAT
>NW_015624117.1:0-727 GCF_001515625.1 Sinocyclocheilus rhinocerous
ATATTTCAAAATATCCAAATACGTATCCAACCTTAAATAGGCCTACATACCTTTCCAGTAGAGCTGTCTGCTCCTCTTCTGGGGGGTCTTCATTAAGAAGTCGATGAAACTGAGCATTCATTCGGTCTCTTATTTCATGGATTCTTCTTCTGAATCGGTTTTCATCCACCATACTTATATAATATGATTAATACATAATTAACACAATACTTAATTTATAATACTTAAATTAAAACTGATTCTCACCGTCACTCGTGCCTTGATTAATCAAAAGCGCGCTAAAACTGCGCGGGATGCTTACGGCCCTCCTACTTAAAGGAGCAGTAGACACGCACGTTTTTAAAGCGCTGCGCATTATAACCAATCCCATACTATTATGTTGAGTTTATGAATACAAAGACCAATCAGAGGCGTTCAGATGAGTCACCGCTGTTTCGTCACTGCACGCGCTGGCTGACTGAACTCTCTGGCTAATTATCTCATCAGAAACAACAAAATGAAGATGTACGAATGTAAGTAAGATATTAATTTTACAGTGTAAACAGCTTTAGAGATTATTATGGGAGTTTTTGAGAGTGCTTGAATTCGCTGGACTGAAGTGAAAATGTTCTTTGATAGTGTAAACGTTCTTTGCTCTCTTTTTGTACAATGAAAGTGTTATAGGCTAATTAGTAACTTACAATGTTTTTATTAAATTGACATTAAATACAAAGTCAGTCATATTAAA
>NW_015624117.1:890-1004 GCF_001515625.1 Sinocyclocheilus rhinocerous
TGCATTTACTTGCACATATTTGAGAATCGAGATATTTCATGATATATTTTGGGAATATTAAATAAATTTAAAATAAAACCCCTGCTGAATAAAACATGGTTATATGTAATGGTT
>NW_015624118.1:0-516 GCF_001515625.1 Sinocyclocheilus rhinocerous
TTTGGTGGAAATTTTCTTTTAATATATGTTCTTTAAGCTAACAAACGCCAGTACTCAAGGGGGTGGTAGAGTTCAAATGCCTTTCAAGATTCGTTATTCAGAAAAGTAACTATGGAAGCTTTTTTACACCATAAAATAAAAATTTGAAAAAGGTAATTGCGACTCGTCTCACAATTCTGACTTTTTTCTTAGAATTCTGCATGTGTGTTCCAGGTCAGGTGTCACTAGAATTGTGAGATGTAAACTCTGAATTATGAGGAAAAAACTCAAATGTGAAAAAGCAAGAATTGCGATATGTAAACTTGGAATCCTGGGGAAAAAAGTCAGAATTGTGAGATGTAAACTCGGAATTTCAAGAAAAAAATTCAGAATTGTGAAATGTAATCTTGAAATTCCAAGAAAAAAGTCCGAATTGCGAGATGTAAACTCTTCTCTTTTGTAAACTTTTGTAAACTGTAAACTTTTTTCTTTTTGTGAGAAAAAAGTAAAAATTGTGAAATGTAAACTCAGAATTCC
>NW_015624119.1:0-2809 GCF_001515625.1 Sinocyclocheilus rhinocerous
GCTGTCATCCAGCTTCATGCAAACCTGAACTTCATTTTTTTTTTCTCAGATTTGGTCTGAATAATTTTTGGTCCCAAATTTGTATCAGTTTTACTGGTAGTCCACTGTGTGAAGAATTTTTGGGTATAATTTGTCACAGTTTACTTTATTTTGCTATCCTCACTTCAATAAATGAACTATAGTGTCCTGCACCCACTAGTAAAAAAATATCAAAAATTATATCTGGTCTCTGTATATATTATTATTTTTTGACTGTATATCCTTCGGTTATTTTCACACTTAATTATGCCCATTAAAATGTATTTTACAAGTTTTTGTTACTTTCACTGTTCCTTTTTTTTTTTTTCTTTTGCTCTATGGTACATCATCTTTCATTTAATAGCATTAGAGCTGCTCCATTGCAGCGGCTTAGTACTGTAATCACGCACTTTGCTGTAATAATGCTTGGAAACAATCGTTATAAATCTCCTAACTGTGATATTTTCAGAAATAGACGTCTTTTTTTTTAATAGAAGTAGAAATGAAATAGAAGGTTTTTTTTCCCATCTGAAACGTGCTGCGATTTATATTCCAAGCAAGCAAAAGACGCGCAACGCGTGCACGTATTTGTACTGGTGCAGAATGAGAGGGACAAGTAGTACAGCCAGGGCAGGACTTATGGGGCCGGGGGCCCCTGGGCTTGAGGTTATGTTTGGGCCCCATACCTATACTACAAACAACCTCAACTAGAACATTATTATAGAGTAACACAAAATACACAAAAATTTAAATATGTTTTCAGGTTCATATACTGTATACAATTAATAGGCAACATGTCTAGTCAAAGTTTAGATGTAATATTAAATAGTCACTATAATACAATAAACAGGATGTGATCTCTCAGTTGAGAGATCAAAACCCTGAAATAACACTGAGCAGAAAAAATCTCAGGTCCACTTCACATACACCTAAGGTTAAAAGGAGGAAAGCACAGGAAGTGTCCTTTAGTTCAGTTTAGGGTTTATTCTTTTTGTAAATATTGGCACTTGTTGTACTGCAATGTATTGTCATATCTGTGTCTTTTTATGTCAGATTCTTAAATTTAATTAAATCTGAATAAAAAAAACATGTTGGCTATTAACAATAAAATGAAATCACTATAAACAAAATCCATAGATGGATTTTGCACAAGTTATGTTAAGTTTAAATACATTTTAATGTAGAAATATTAAATGATTGCAAAAATGAAATAATGAGCTACTTTTTAAAATATGAAACTTCAACCGCCAGTAGGTGGCAGCAAGTAACTGCCTTAATGAGTGAGTTGAATCCTTAAATCATCCGATTTGTTTAAAATGCTAATTCATTTAACTTCGCAAACGACTGTACTTATAGCCTGTTTGAACCATTTACTGGTCCGTGTAATGCTGAGAAACAAAACACTGTGTTGCTCGGAGACGCATTGATGGGGCAAAACAGAATTTTGTGTAAAACAGGACTCTAGTTTGTGTGATAGGCTAACTCCTATATCGTAGGCATTCACTCATTAAATGCAGGGTTCGTTCAACCAATACATTTCAATGACTTTTAAGGCAATATTCATGACCTAATGCTCCATTATTTTACACAAATGTCAGATTTATCATAGCATATGCTAAGGAAAATTAATGATTATTAATGCTATTTCTTTGCTCTCTAATAAGCACAGGCTGCGACTGTGCCAGCCGGTACTTCATGCAGAGAACGTAAGTTAGGCTACATAATCACATAACTGAATGCCAGAATGTTAAGTATATTGTAATTTGCTTAGCCAGTATTATAAATTAAACTCAAGACTTGAATTTTGTTTTAGAAACAGTTTTGGTGGAAAAAATTCAGGTACAGAAATGCTGCAGAAATGGAATAAACTGTAAATTAAAAACAGTAAATTCACTGTAAATTAAACAACAGATTAATTCTTAAAATTAAAGTTACAAAAGTTATTCAGTCAAGAGCAGTGAGTGATTTTGTCTTTTGTTGTTAACATTAATTAATAATAACCAATAGGCCTAATTAATTAACATTGTTAACATTAACATGTTGTAAGAAAAAATGATGAGGACGATGAAGATCTCGATGAAGATGTTTATTGCAGCATATCAGTGACAAAGTACATGTAGTACCTTGGGTTCAACGGAGTCAGAATGAACCCCGAGCCTCCTACGCTCAAACATTTTATACTCTATTACGTTCATCTTCCCGCTAGACATGTAAATGAAGTTTCGTCTTAAATGTAAATTGCGGATAACAATGAAAGTGATAGCCTTCCGTTCCCACATCTTTGGAAGTCTTTCAGGTGGAAACAACCAAATGTTAAGGTGATAGGATTATCTAGAATCCCTAGCAATTATATTCACGTACCCTTTTGGTCAGCAGATGGTTCTTGATGGCCTACTGCCGCTCCCACGCTATAGGTGACGAAGTAACGTTCAGGAGATACTATTTACATATTATTGAAAGAATTATCTCTATGATAATTAAGCTCTTTGTAGAGAAAGGAGAATAGTTTAATTGGAGTGGAAGTTTGGTCGAGGCAGACTATAATTTCTTACAGTCCCCTCTTTGATGCTCTTGGCCCGGAAGAAGCATCACATCCACTCCCTTACTCAGATCACACCTCCCTTCCTGGGCAGGTGCCCAGTGGCAGTGAAGCCCTGGCTTAGGTCGATCCCTATTTATGGCCATCGGAGATTCTTACCCATCATTGGGTCAAACACCTCATGCACACTGGTTACAGCTCTGTTTAATTTGAGCAAAATTATCACAGGGTTTTTTGCTTGTTAAAAAAACA
>NW_015624120.1:0-575 GCF_001515625.1 Sinocyclocheilus rhinocerous
CACAAAATTGAATAAAACATTGGTGCCAAAAAGGCGCAAGTGAATGAAATTTTTTTTTTTTTTTTATGTGATATTTTATTTTATCACAATGGATTATTTTTTTAAAACTCATTAAAGTAATGTTTTGTTCATATTGTCAGCAGATGCGTCCATGTTTTTATACACAAAATTGAATAAAACATTGGTGCCGAAAAGGCGCAAGTGACTTTTTTTAAATGATATATATATTTTTTTTTTTTGAATAAATGTTAAAATAGTGTGATGATGTGTGCTGGGATTGGATGGTGGGCGAGCCTGGCCGATTGGTGACAATACTGTCATCCATGTGTGTACACATTTTTATTATAAATGATTAAAATTAGTACACAAAATCAGATCAAACTATGGTACATTTTTGTTTTGGCCCTCCCTCCTGTATGGTGAAATGTCACTTATGCCCTTCTGGTTCTCACCCCTCGATAATCTATTTTTGTATAATAAGTTTTGAGTTCTTAAACTTACCAGATGTTTTTATAGGACAATGACCTCTTATATGTCAAAAGCTGAAGGAAAATTAGATTTCTCAATTCATGACC
>NW_015624121.1:0-1145 GCF_001515625.1 Sinocyclocheilus rhinocerous
ACTGTGCAAGTCTGTAAGAAGAAGGAAGAAAAACGACACACAAAAAAATAAGCAAAGCAAGAGGTTTGTTTTATAATATTACCTCCGGGGGCTTAAAAAACAGTGTATAAATGCTGTCTTGAGCAGTTTTTATACATTTTATACATCAACAGGTAGGTACTGGAATCGAGTGGCGCGAAATCTCCCCTGGCACACTTACCGCTGCAGAAAGACAATATGGCCTGGCAACGTAATTATGCCCAGATAATTATACTCAGATTAGGAATTATAACCTTTTTGGCAGATGGCTGGTTAACACACATTCAGACAGTCTTATCAGTCTAACCCACCATAAATGACACATAATACAAAACATGACCATTAAACTAACCTATAATTTATGTTAAAATCCCATATTGGCTGCGTTCACACTGTTTGGTACTGATATTTTAAATAGCCTACCTTCTTTGTAAACCACCTTCACTAGTCTACCCCGCAAAGACGATATAAAATATAAAGACTTTGCAATGCATCTTTAGGGATTTATTTTTTATACCAAACTATTTTGGGTCACTCCCGCTGCTTTAATCCTCTCAGATATGAGGTCAGAACTCTGTTTGTTTGTCCAGTTTAGTTTTCCCCCCTTTATCTCTCGCTGACCGCACAACATCCTAAACTTTGTGCCATTTTTAATGACAAGAGAGCGTTTGACAGCTTTGCTTTGACCATTTCTATGGTACTTACGTTTAGTTGATACACAGATATCACAACTTCGGTTCATACAGCACACGTCACCCGAGCTCGCGCGCAAAATTCGGTTGTGACTTCGGTTATAAAAACCCGCGCCTGTCAATCTTCAAACTTATTCTGCTGCTGTCCCAGGTGAAAAAAAGTACACTTCCATACTTAAAGTGCTCTATTTTCGCGCACTAATTTTGTACTTAATATAGCTACTTAAAATGATTCCTTAGTATTTCTTAAGATTAACTAAGTGTACTCAACTGTGCTATTTTGGGACACCATGAATATGATCTAAAATACGCTTTTAACATACTATCTCTGTATTTAAAAAAAATATATTAAAATGTATTATTTAGTCACCACTTGTAGTTACAACTTTCTGTATGAAAGATGGGTTCAAGTGTACTACAAGTGGTAACTAAATA
>NW_015624122.1:0-994 GCF_001515625.1 Sinocyclocheilus rhinocerous
AATATGACCGTTATCGTCTTTCTGAGTGAGGCGGCTGACTGTGAGCTGCTATGGGACGGACTCCCTTTTGGAGCCAAGCCTCTAAGCGGTCACTTGATGAATTGCAGTTTGAGTCACTTCCGTGTTGGTTTCACGAGAGACCGGAAGGTTGCCGCTTGCAAAAAACTGATTTGGCTTTATTAAAATGTGTGCATAATCTACTCATTAAAGTCTAAATAAATTGTTCAGATGACCAAAGCACAAGTTTTTCTTGCATAATTAACATTAGAATTGTTTGGTCAGACGTTTACACATTCATAAATCGGGGATTAAACGTGGAGTAATGTTCTGTATGCTAAATATGAATATATAAACAAGCGTATGTGCACAGTACCTATAGCTGAGCTTTGCTTCTGCTTTCTGCTGATTGAGATGACATGCTAAATGGCCGACTGACCCGTTACACTCATTTCGTTCACGAACGAGATCAGGGTTGCCAGGTTTTCACAAAACCCGCCCAATTGCTACTCAAAACTAGCCCAAAAGTACCCCAATGGCATTTCAAGGGGGGGTTCCCCGGTAAAAATCGCATTCCGGGGGGTAAAATACAAATTTTCGGCAGGGTTCCTCCTGTAAAATTCGCATTTCAGGGGCTGAATATCATGTTATTGGGCGCTTCATCCAGCGGACATGTAAAAACAACCCACGGCAACAGTGTTAAAGTAGCCCAGTTCTACGGGAAAACAGTGGACTTGGCGACACTGAACGAGATGTACCAGTTTTTCAACTCGTTCATGAACGACATGTACCAGTTCGGTCATTTCGTTCACTAACGAGAAGATCTTGTTCAGTGACGGGTGTATTCGTTCACTACGTTCAACAAATCACGTGCTGGGTCACGTCATACTCGAAGGCTATTGGCTCGAGGTTTAGTCATTCATTTTTTTTATTTTTTATTATGCAATAGAAGACAAATACAATTACAAAGACAAGTAAGAACAAAAGACAATAAGGG
>NW_015624123.1:0-1119 GCF_001515625.1 Sinocyclocheilus rhinocerous
AAAACCTTTGACTGGTAATGTAGGGCGGCTGATTATTGTTATAGACTGAAACAAATGTGCTTCAGCCAGGATAAAGAATATGAAAAGTGTTCTGAGTTGCTGCAGAAAAAAAAGAGCAACAACAAAAACATGTTGCTGGAGACGGGCTTATTGAAAATTGAAAAACTGATTGTCTGCCAGCAGGAGGTGCATTGAGAGCGGTAGAACTTGCGGTTTCTCCAGTAACGGCTGTAATCAAAGCAGCTCCGCTCATGAACGCTACTTTATCAGATAAAATGAAAATGTCATCGAAACTTTTCTGAAGACAGTCGGTTCCCTTCAGAGATTCATTCATAATAAAACACCCGCGCCACGTTTTGATTTTGAAACGTGCAGTGCTAATGTTTATTCAACGAAGTCAAACGCCACAAATAAATCAATGTATGGGAAACACTGGTAATGTATATCGAAATATCGGAAATGTGTTTAAAAATCATATCACCGTTATTGAAAAAAATTATATCGCGATACATATTGATATTGAATTATTGTCCAGCCCTAGGTGTGTGGGTTCGGCACGCATGTGATCCGCGGATTAATTGCAAAATGTAACCATAATAGAGTATGTTTATCATTTGTTCGTATTTACACAAGCAAGCGAATTTTAAACAATTCCAGAGAGAAAAGGCGAAAGGGAACTCGATTCGTTACTCGCACGCTATTCTCTACACGTACAGCCGCACACACATGCGTTTCAGATGGCGCGCGAACACCCAACTGAATCCTCTGAACAGACACATACACATAAAATTATGACAAAATACCCATCTTGACAATCATTCAGGTAAGCGCAGTCAGTTATGTCTAGGCATGGGCCGGTATGAGAATCTGACGGTATGATAACCTTAGATTTAAAAAAAATATCACGGTATCACGGTATTGCGATTACAGCTCTAAAATGTGTTATTTTTAAATGTCTGGGTAAAAAAAAAAATTTTCTCCACTGAACACATTTTATTTTTAAGAAACATATAGAACATTTTGGAACAGTAAACATGTCAGGCTAAATAATTAGAATAAATAATTAAATTCTTCTTAATTAAATGCAGTCACTTAAGTGAGCCTAAACCTGCAGCTCAA
>NW_015624123.1:1356-7210 GCF_001515625.1 Sinocyclocheilus rhinocerous
GGCCATCCCACACACAGGTGACTCTCACTGACTGCTCGCACCAACCGGAGGGGGAGGGGTCGTGTGACTCGTTACGCTCTTCGCTGCACACAACTGAGGGAGTCCTGCACTTTCCGTCTTTGACAACACGTAAAAAAAACTGTGCATACCGCAGGAACGGTATAACGGGAAATTTTAGTGGTTTTGAAACCGTGACTTTTCCAAACAGCGGTATACCTTGAAACCGGTTATCGTCCCATGCCTAGTTATGTCTCAAGTGAATGAAAACAGCTGAGAAAGAAATCGGATGTGATGTGTATATCATTATATCGGATCCGTGCATCAGGTCTTAAAGGGACAGCGGCCTATAAATACTGCTGCTGTCATTAAACAAAACAGCTGTGATAAAAATCTATATTTAATTTAAACAGCGAACACTATGCAGTGTTATTTTCCCTAATTATTACATTTCTGTATTTGAATACTACCAACCTTATTTTATTTGTAACATATTCTGTTGTATTTACCTATGCTTGTAATTTGTGTATTTGTTCTTATTTTTACTGGCTGTTCTCTTGTCTCTTTAATCATGTTTAAACTTTCTTAGTTAATCTAGTAGTATTTGCTGTGGTATCAAAGAAGTACTTCGCTTTAAGTAATAAATGGAAAGCAAGTTCAATTGAAATATTTTTCTTTTCTTGCTGATCCGAAAAATGATCCGATCCGTGGGTCAAAAACCGTAATGTGATCCTTTTCTTGCTGATCCGAAAAATTATCCGATCCGTGGGTCAAAAACCGTAATGTGATCCGAACCGTGAGATTTGTGATCCGTTGAACCACTATATGATAGTCATATACACACATAAATCACAGTGATAATGGTTAAACATCTTATTTCATAGACATATACAGACCTTTTTGTGAGTCAAAGAGTGCCTGTTGGCTGAGCTGTGGATGCTCAAGGTGGCCCAAGGGAATGTAAGGGCTGGGGTACAAACTGCTTGGCAAGTGAGGAAAACCTGTAAAAGAGAGAGAGTACAGACATGTTAAGTCCTGTTATTCGAGAGACTAAGGGAGTGGCCCAAACTGTCAGTACTACCTCCTGTATTTAATGCAACATCTGCATCTTCCTATCCTCAGGCAGAATGGACGTTAGTACAATAACCTTTGAAAATAGTTTATGACAGTGACACTTGAGTCATTGACTGTACATCGGTCGACAAAACCTTTTTCCAGCTGAGCAAAAATCTTTCAGTGTCATTATTCATAGCCAAATTATGCACACTTACAAATACACAGATTTGACGATTTATTATCTTATCAGTTCATGAATCTGCTTCATAGCTGGAGCAGCAGCTCACCTCAGTCCAATCATAAAATTGACTTATTACCACCCAAAGCAAAGGGAGAGAAATATTTCTCAAACCTGACATCTGGTAACCCGGGAGCGGCCATTCACACATGCAAAGTAATGAATTTCATCTAAGATTTCACCAAGGGCAAAAACGCACAAATGCACATTCATAACCTCAAACACTACAAACAGCCATAAACAAAAGCACAAAGGCACACAAAAATAGTGCTGACACATAACACTATCCCTCCTTAAAAAAAATCAGCTTTAATGAAAGACAAAAGGGTTGTCAGGGCTAAGAACAAACAGCCCTCTAAAGATAGAAATACTCGACATTCAAAGGGGAGGATGAAATGTTTAGAGCATAATCCTCTGGAAGATATATAGGGTCATGCATGTGCATTCATCATTCCTGGTTGTAGAAGATACATTCAAAAGGGGTGGAATCACATCCTTCACTCAGAACCTCCATTGTGAGACTTGCAATGTATTGTGGGTGGGGCACGCTCGCATTTAAAACCAGCAGGACCCGAGGCGCATACGAAGCCTGTTGCTGCTTTTATGGAGTGAACTGGCAGGCCCGTACCGCCCTGGCCCCCGGTGCACACAGATCTGAGAGCGACTCTGCATGAGGACAGGCGAATGAAATGTTTGTTTTTGGACGGCCGCGTCTTAAAGCACGCTTGTTCTGAGAATGTATTACTCAGAACACCAGAGGCTGCGTCATGCAGGCTTGGCACTTTGGCAAGAGGTCAGGTGGTGCTGGAATGACTCATAAGAACACCCTGAAGAGATGAGTAACCACTAAATCAAAGAGTGCAGCGTAAACGATGTGTTCGCGCTAAATGCTAGCTGCTGAAACGAGAAGCGAGAGCGGCTTCTGCTGCAAATGAATGGAGCGAAATGAGGCTGGAATGTGCGCTTCTCCCATCCCTCTGGCAAAATTGCAACACGTTCAGAGAGGCTTTGCTGGAGAAAGGTCAAGCAGCCGTTATATTGGATTTATGGCCAAGCTACGGGGGCACATGGCTGCTGAAGCACCTTTTAAGATTTCACAACAAATTACTGCAACTGAAGATGACCAGAAAGCAGAGGGTTAGAACTAATTTCCAAATAAACAGATTACAACAAGTGTATAGAAAACTCTTCATTCTTGGCAATCAAATTTGCAGTATGAACAGACCGTTTCCTCTGCGCACAGATATTGACAAGTTCAGTTTATGAACAACAGCGGGAGTGTCTTAGGTGTAATGGATTAGTTCTTACCATCAATGCAATTCAAATCAGGTCACATCAACCATTATGGATTGACTTGTGTGCGCCCGGAGCGGTCAGTTCTTCGACGCAATGTTTAGAGAGAGAGATAGATATAGGGTAGATAGAGGGGCAGGGTCAAAGGTCGGCCCATTTCAATGAGCGTTACCAGAGCTCTGAAGCAAGTTTTATTGGGGGCACATGGAAACGGCCTCAAAGCCTCAGAAACCGAAACGTGTCTTCAATCTCTCTCTGTGGATTGCATATGCCATAGATTAAATTCCTCGGACAGAGCAGGCAGGGCTGCTTAAAACGCATATTGTCAACAACAGGCTAAATAAAGGACTGAGTCAGCCCACAAAGCTAGTGCGGTAATATTATTTAGTCACACGATTGCCAAAATGCCAGTGGTTGAGCTGTTTATTTATGCATTGTACGGGTGGCAAAGACATTCATCGGTCGATCTGTCTAAATAAGCTACATTTACATGGTAAGCCTGCGTTCGTTGTTTATTTTAATTGGGAGTCGGAGACGAAACATTGCAAATAAAACACCAGGGTTACTCAACACTTATCTACAATCGCAGCCTCGCAGTCAAAGCAAAGTCTTCATAATTAGCGATAACAGTAACATGAGAACATTAAGTGTTATTGACGGTCTAAAAATGCAACCTTGTTTTAAAGTGCACATTGCACGGTGTGTGTCTTTATGACACTACATGTAAGAAGAGCGGTGGTTCAAAGGCTGTCACTTTATTTAGTACATCTCAGGTGACTGGGTACTGCTATGCTACTGATTGCATTCCCACACCATACCGAGAGATGATTGAAGGCGTCCTACTCTTAGCAACAGGGCTAGAACTGCAGCACCACATTTATTTCTGTGTTCTTCTGCATGCCTCGTGAGGGGTGTGGTGGAGGCAGGCGTGCTCTCAATGTACGGCACATCTAATCTCAGTTAATCTCACTTTCTCTAAAGTGAAATAGAGAGAGAAAGTCTCAGCCTACACAATATCTGCAGACTAATTAGTTTTGATTGCCACTGCCATTTCCAACAGTTCTGCACCACAATGTGCCTAATGTAGAGAAACTTCCTGACAAGCCAGGAAGCTAGATACAGGGTTCCCACACATTTTGACCAATGAATCATGATTACTGGAAAGAAATCTTTTTTTTTTTTTAAGGATTGCCAGGCAGAATATCCATTAGTATGCATTTTAATTAACCTATATGAACCATTTTACCTTTCAATATACAAATGTTTCTAATAAGATTTTAAACAAATATAATACATTAAAACATTATTATTATTATTTCATTTTTATATTATACTCTTGTCTACTACTACTACATAAAAAATTAAATGTATTCAAGCATGAAAAACATAATAATGATGATGATGATAATGATAATGATGATGATAATACCTGGAAATAAGACTAGAAAAGTTACGAAAATTACAATTAAATCTTAAATTATTCATTTATTATACAAATATATAAAAATACTATTATTATTATTATTATTATTATTGCCTGTAAATAAAATAAAATGTATTCAAGCATGAAAAACATAATAGTAATAATAATAATAATAATATCTTCCATGCAAGAAATTAAGAATTAATTTCTATGATGTTTCCAATCATTTTTAAAATGACCTGATATTTCCAGGATTTCTATGTGAGAATTGTGTAGATAAGAATACCTCCTAAAATATTACTAATACTAATAATAATACTAATAGTCAACCCTCTACGGACACCTTGTTTGTAAAATGGCACAGCTTTTTAAATATCTGAAAGTACACTCTTAACATCAGTCAGTCAAGCATTATAATATATTATGATAATCAAGTATTAGTAATTACAATTAAAACTGGTAACCATGTATGAATGCATATTAGTCATTTTAACTGAACTTAGGACTGGTGGTGGTGCTATTTATTATTATTATAATTATTATTATACGAATTATACTAATAAGAACAATATAAAACGCACTAAGAAAAAATGGGAAAAAACTAACAATAATACTGATAAAGTAGTAATAATAATAATAATAATACCAATTCTACTAAGAACAATATAAAACTAGGGTAGGGTATCGTTTGAATTTTATCAAATCTGATTCCGATTCCGATTCTGCTTATCGATTCCGATTCTTTTCGATTCCAATGTGATTAAATAATGATATCAAACCTTTATCTATTTATTATATTTTTGCAAACCATTTATTGGAGCAGAATACCATGAACAAAAATCAACAGGCTACATAAAAACTCTTTAAGCGCTGTTTGTGTGCAAAATAGAACTGCATGATTCTGGATACAGTTAGTTTTTTTTTTCCCTAATGGAAGTTGTGGTTCTCTATCTCATGATTCTGAATAAAAAACATTAGACAACTAAACAAAATCACATGTAATTTAATGATTAAATGACTTGCTCAAGATGTACTTGTTTCATTGCTGGATGAATCAGCATCATGGAATCAAAAAGCATGTCTAACTAATTAAAATCATGAAACAAACAATTTAACATCAATTTATTAAAAAGTTTAACAAAAATTACATGTTTAGGGCCCTATGAAATATTTAATTTTTTTCAACCTTATGTTTTATTGTTACCAAATTCTGTTTTAGCATGTCTAATTATTTGAAAGCATAAAAACAAGTTTAATTTATTCTTACAATAGCCTTATGATTTTTTGCTCAGAAATTATTTGTTGTGTATTTAAATATTTTATGGCATAAAACATTCATTTAATCTATCTTTTAAGTAATGAAAATTAAACAAATTTTATTTTTTGGAAAATAAAGGTAATTTAATATTATAATTAAAACATTGAAGAAATATTAAATGCTTATTCCTTAAAAATAAGGTTTTTTTAGTAGTAGTAGTAGCAGCCTGTTATGTACATTCTACTCAACAATTTCTGCCAATGCCCTCAAGTTAAACCGAACTTTCATTTTGACGGATTGCCGTGAATACCTTTACATTTCTGTGTGTATATGATATGAGGATAGTTTTACTCAAATGAAACGGTCAAATGCTCATGAAGTGACTCTCAGAGCAGTTTTGGAGGTGTTGTTCATGCATTTATGTCCTCATTAGTGAGACAGCAGACGTTAATATCACCGGAAGCGTCACGAGCGTTTCAGTACGAGTACTACACAAAACCGCGCATCTGCGCCATTCATTAACACAGAGACACGCAGAATTCATATTTAAATATGAATCGTTTTGCGGCTTAATATTTACAAATACTAG
>NW_015624123.1:7611-8534 GCF_001515625.1 Sinocyclocheilus rhinocerous
AAACTAAAATAGGGCTTTATTAACAAAAACATTAGTGAACCATACTAGTAGTAGTAGTAGTAAAAATAATAATAATAGTAATAGTAAATGTTGAAATTAACACACTCTAACAAGGAACAATACTTACACAGCTTTCATTAATCTTAATGCCAAATGGACTCTTATTTTAAAGTGTTACCATTTCATTTCAACTGTCATGCTTAAAGATGCACATCTTTAAATATATACACAAAGGCCATAGCATTAAAATTATATACATATGGATATTGTATGTATACTCTCACACTTTAACTGCTTCTATTCTTGAACACTTGATGATTATCTAATCAAAATAAAAGCGCAGCGCTGAGTCTAGGAGAACTCACCGGTATCACACACACTCCGGACGCGTCGCATTCAACTCGAGCAGTGGTCTAAAACAGTTTATTTAAATCACCAAACGGACACAAGTTTACTTCAAGAATGAACAATGAGGCATAGATGAGTTTGAAGTTTGGTGTTTAAAAAACGGAGCAAACGGAAAGAGAAAGCACGATCTATATTATAGCTCTATAAATGAAGCATACAGACTTTACTAGAGCCACAGAAAATGCACAATACACAATTCATTATGTACATTAACAACGATTAACGTTTCATCATCAACGGTTAACAACGACAAATATAATGTAATTTAATGGAAAACCATGTGAATGGCGCGGCAGGATTTTCTGTCGGCTGCATTTAAATTCGCATCTGAAGTTTCCCGCTCTGTTCAGCATCACGTGTCTAAACAAATCGCACGTGCTGTCAGTGATTTCAACCACTAGAGGGCGCTCTCGCTCTGTATAATGACAGCAGACCCTTCTCAGCCGCTCCAGCAATGGACGCAAGCCAGAAAACTATCGGCATGGATTTTTGCCGATAACCGATAGTTCCAGCAA
>NW_015624123.1:8647-22823 GCF_001515625.1 Sinocyclocheilus rhinocerous
CAAGTGATCACAACATTGATCGCACACGTCAAAGGTTGAGGAATGAAACAGACGAATCATTGTAATTTAGGAATAGAATCACGTTGGTGTTTGAATCGTGTTCGCGATCATTACCGATCTATTAAATTAAAGTGCTTTGTCATGTTGGTGGTGACACCTCTTTTACAACATGTTTAGCTATCACAGATATTATTTCTGATCGCAAATGTAGCCAAACTTTGGAGCACTTAGATTAGCGAGCAAGGTCCAGGCAGATCGCTAGGTCCGATCCTCACAGATGAAGAAAAAAAAAAGCGCATAGGAATTGATAGGCGTAATCGAAATTTTAATTTGACAACAAGTATCCGATTCCTGACCTTAAGTATCCGATTCTGGAATCGGATTCGATTTTCAATTCCCAACCCTATATAAAACGCACTAAGGATTAATGAGCTGCTGGATTCATGAATATTAATCAGGTTGTGTGCGTTCGCTTAAACTGATTTGTTGAAATCAAAACAAGGACGATAATAGGTGAGCGCCAGCCAATGAGATTGTCGTTTGCGCATTAGTTTCGCCCACTACCAGAGAACCCGGCAGTTCTTAAAAACTGAAGAATTTCAAAGGAACTCTGTTATTTTGACAGGAAAATACAACAAAGTATAACGTTTACATGTAGCGCGTCAATTCTGCATGTTATGCAAGACTCTCTCCGTCTTTCTTTGCGTGTGAGAAAAAAGCAAAGCGACGGCGAGTCATGCGCCTTCACACTAGAGTTTACGGTGCGTCAAATACAGGTACGCTGCGCATCCATTCAGACGAACTGAAAAATAGCACAGATCGCTTGACGGAGAGTGAAATTCTGAAGCGCTCGGTCAGAGTGTTCGGCGAGTGAAAATATATCTGTGCTAAGCTTATACTTAGCCTCCAACTCACACACTGGCGAGTAAAATCTGAGAATTTATTAGCCAGTGGCTAATATTAGACATCATTTAGTCGCCCAGAGTGAAGATTTAGTCGCATATGCAAGTGATTTACTCGCAATGTAAAGGGTTGATACTAATACTACTACTACTACTAATAATAATAATTTTAAAAAGAAAAAGCGGTGTTTTACCATAACTGGTTTAGTCAGTGTGACTGTAAAGAGGAAAGATATGCGTGTTTTCTGGAGCACAGAACCATTTAACCTAGCTCATTCTTTAGGGATCTATTACTAAGGACAGCGGAAGGTTACGTGTAAATGGGCTACGTGTGGAGAGGGGAATTTAGCTCAAAAAGGAACAGTCAAAAAAGGAGGCCATTAACATTCAAAAGCAAAAGATGCTACGACATACCCTTGCTGACATAAAAGAGAAAAACTGTTCCCTGAGGTTCTATATAAAAGTCATAGAAAAAGGCTTTGAAGGAGAGGAGGTGGTTCAAGACCTGTATTTAGGCGCAGAGGGGCTGCAAAGGTCAGAAGAAGCTGCACGAATTTTAACAAACCCGTTCGTGTGCACCAGAAAGAGGCACCTTCCAGAATTTCTGCCAATGTGCATCCGCCTCCACACTCTCTCTTTTCATTATCTTTATTATACATCTCCAATTTCACAAACACATCAGTATTCAAAACCGTCATCTGGACCCCGGGGACGCCACAGGAAGCGCAGCAGAACATCAAAGCGCTACCTGCGCCAGCAAATCCATCATCATAGTCAAAGAGGGGCATTCCTTTCTGAGCAGAGTCCAACATGCGACGGGAGCAGCAGGAATGGACGCTCTATCAATCACACAGCCACCCTCATCTCCTGCACAGTCCAAAGGTGAGCGGACATCAACGGCCACGCATCTGATTACAAACCACAGACCGCTGCAGATAACGGCCACAGACACATGCTCGGACAAAACAAAGGAGCAGTGCAGCTGCGAAGCCACATCGGCCTGTGAATTAAAACCATGGAGGACACATTCCAAGGATACTCTGAATCTTGTCTAAAATAAACAGAGACGAGGTTCAAACCGTCACACAAGGCTCCACTGTTGTGGAACACCTCGTCCTCGCAAAGATCTCATTCGCATAAATTGCGTATTTTAAAGTTAACCGACACGCAAGGAGTTACCGTGCAAATACCCGCTACATATACGAGCCCCGTGTCCAAACAATCTGAAACATTTCACAGTTCTCTGCGATTCATGTTTATTAATTGAACTTCAAAGATAAATCAGACAGCACAGCAGCGTTTTTTCCCTCCGATTATGGAGTATTTGCAATCCGCAGTGGAGGGAGTGCACGGCATACCTGATTGTTTCGCACGTTTCGTGTAAAAATAGCCAAATTCCACAGCTGCTACTTCGACTTCCTTCAGTTAATAAGAGCCAGGTGCACCCTTCAGAATAAACAGGCATGTTCAAATATTTTCACAGGCTGCGGAGACAGAGTACACTTCAATGTCAGCTATTCATCGCATTTCTACGCAGGCAGAGCAAGGCAGGCTTGCTATGATCTGTGCCAAGGTTTCAGACAATTCATCTGTACTCTCTCTGTGGGGACTTGAAACAAAGGCCTATGGGTACAAGGCCCTTCAACAAACCTTGTTAATAATCCACCCACACCCTTTTACAGAGCTAGCATTGCTTTTCTTTCGATTGTTTGGTATACATGTGAACCATTTTGAGAGCTGAAATCTCTGTCTTCTCAAAATGGCAGGGGCTGAAACGGCTTCAGTGCCGAATTAATCATCTTGCTTGAGCGTGCAAGTTTGAAGTTAGAGCACAGATAAGGGCTTGACTTTACACACTAAGATGAGGAGGAGAGAATATGAAGGAAATGTGTAATGCAACTGCAGCTGAAATCTCTGTCTTCTCAAAATGGCAGGGGCTGGAACGGCTTCAGTGCCGAATTAATCATCTTGCTTGAGCGTGCAAGTTTGAAGTTAGAGCACAGGTAAGGGCTTGACTTTACACACTGGATGAGGTGAGGAGGAGAGAATATGAAGGAAATGTGTAATGCAACTGCAAGGCAAAAAAAAGATCTCAAAACTCTACAGGGCTCAACAAGGAGAGTGGTTTGGTGGACCGCTGAGTTTTGGGTCAGCTGATGTAACACTGCACTGATACTAAAGCTTACATTGGTTGATTGTATACATGTATTGCGCGAACTGAAATATCTACCCATAACGTTATCTATAAGGTAATGTTATCTAGCTAATATAAGCCAGGTTTTATCTGCATATTTTATGTGAGTTTAAGGAAATGCTGGATGGAAACACCAAGATAAATAAATTCTCTAATGTGCATAAAGCTTTGCTTGTGAATGAATGAATAAATAACAGTTAATTTATTTATTCACTCTGTAAGATGGCATGCACATAAACTATGGTGCTTTATTATTTATGTTTTTATGACATTCAGATTTTTTAACCTGAATGGAAACTACAGATATAGATGAGTTTAAAAAAAAAAAAAACTGCAAGAATGATTTGTGATAGCTTTGGAAGCATTGGTTAAAATGGATTAAAAAAAAGAAATCATTAATCATTATATGCCATTGCTGCCACAGTGTTACATTATACTTGTATAATTCCAGATCCAGATTTTATTGCCATTTATACACTTAAATTTAATGGTTTAAAAATGGTACACTACTGTTCAAAAGTTTAGAATCAGCAAGATATTTTTTTCCAAGTTATATTTATGGGCTTTTATGTCTTTATTGTGAGAGGACAGTGGAAAGCTGACAGGAAAGCACTGGGAGGAGAGAAGGGAGCAGGATCGGCAAAGGACCTCAAGGCGGGATTCGAACTCGGATCGCCGTGAGCGCAGTTGCGCTATATGTCAACGCACTAACCACAAGGCTACACAGTAAGATTTTTAAAAATAAATTAATACTTTTATCATCAAGGACACAAATTGATCAAAAGTGACAGTAAATACATTTATAAAGTTACAAAATATTTATATTTCAAATAAATGCTGTTCTTTTGAACTTTCTATTTATCAAGAATCCTGAAGAAAATGTATCACTGTTTCCACAAAAATATTAGCCTAATCAGTTTCTCTAATGTCTCTCTAGCTCTTATTAACACTGACAAGAAATGTTTTTGAGCAGCAAATCAGCATACTAGAATGATTTCTGAAGGATCATGTGACACTGAAGACTGGATTAATGATGCTGAAAATTCGGATTTGCCATCACAGGAATAAATTGCATGTTAAAATATATTCAAATTTAAAAAAAAAAAATTTTTTTTTAAATGGTAATATTATACTATTTTTACTGTATTTTGATCAAAATCTTTTGTGATTTGAACTACGGTACTAACTAGTACAGACAAAAATTTTGAGCCCTTATAAGCTACTTCAAGCCAAGGCTCTGTATCTAAAGACAGCAATACAATATAATATACATAGCACTGTTATACAAAGAACTGCAGCACTAATATATATATATCTTAAGCTCTGTCAAATCTCTTAGATATTGACTATTGACCGGCACAAGCTATTTCAAGAAAGGAATTGGTTACAATTACGTTGCAGCAGAGCGGCTGTCAGATGTGGCCTATTCTACATTAGGATTGCAGGGACGAAATTGATTTTTTATTGTCTTTTCTACAGTCGTTGCACACCATTCACACAAATCTAGTTTATTGACTTCAAAAGAAAGAGAGAGAGGGTAATCCATCGTAGACATCAGACATGACTGCATATTACACATCACCGGCCGACAGCCTTAACCAGCCACACACACTCGCTTATCAAAAACAATACTGCACCTTTATCTGCTCAAGCACAGTCCACAGCACATGCTCGTACTTCCAATACCAAGTCGATTTCCATTAACTTCAAATATAAAGCCAGCTAAAAGTCCCTGTGGGTCATATAGTGGACGGTGTGTTTTTTCCATTAGCCCGTCCACCCGGTCCTGCCTGTCACCCAGACCTCTGACTACAGCCTTTGTCTGAGTTCACTGATCTGCCTACAAACCTAATCGTTAAACCCAATACGTTCAGGCTGCCTCGTGCAAATGCAGGTCTCACTTCGTTTTAAGCACTGACATGCTGCGATGTTTCTCCCCATTTCTCGCAGGACACATATGGCGCTTTTCCACTGCGTGGTACAACTCGGCACGGCTCGGCTCGGTTTGCGTTTCCACTGCAGATTAGTATCGCTTTAGAGTGGGCGGGATTATTCACATGTCTTTATAGTTGTGCCGCCTCTACTGCCGCGACTCCTGAAAAAGTTTTTCATTCCGCGTCGCCCCATCAAGCTCTCGCTGGATCCGCTCCTCTGCTATCAACGAGAGGACCGTCTGTACTTCCTCAACAGACAACGAAACAGACACTTTTTGGTTGTTAAAAAAAGGTGCGCTCGTTCAAAACAGTTGCGTTCGATCCTTCGCTGGCTGTGCTGATTTAAATCTAGCGGTTCTTTTGTGTTTGTGTCGCAAGTTCAGTGACACAGGTAGTGACGATTCTCTCCGGCCAATCAGTGATCAGAAGAGTTTAACGTCACGTTTTGGTAACGGTACGGTTCACTTGGAACCTCAACCGAGGTGGTACTAAAAAAAGTACCAGGTACTGTACCCAGTGGAAAACCCCCCAAAAGTGAACCGTACCGTGCCGTACCATGCAGTGGAAAAGCGCCAATAGAAAGGCTGCGATTCTTACCTTCATGAGGGTGAGAGGCCCAGAGCTGGGCCATTTGCAGGCTGGCTGAGTTTGGGGCTCGGAAGGCTGGATCCGACAACCCGTGAGCACTGGAGGCGCTGGCGTATCCGCCGAGGAATGGGCTAGAGGCACCTGGGAAGGCATCACCTGCGAAAGAGAGGATCAAACGTTTGCTTAATGAAGTGACAGAATAAAATGAGGCCGCAAAAAGTCCGTAAGCGCTGTCATTTGATATGATGACATTCCACTCAGGAGAATAGCCTTGGCAAAAGTGGAATGATTAGTCTGTGAAGCTCTGCGGTTTTCTTTTGAAATTCAGGAACCGCAAACCTGTTTTTATTGCCAGACGGCCTTTTAATTCCCTTCAAAAGAAGAATGTTTACCGAGAGGCACAGAAAGACCACAAACACGAATTGCTTTTGCTTGTAAACAAATGTCATGAATAATTATTACTCATCCTAAATGTTATGTTAACTGTCATTACAATAGCCACCAGATGTGCAGCTTCAAAAGGGGGAACGTCTAAATAAAAGTGTGTTTTCATTTTGCCAGCTTTGACATCGGAGCGAGAGACGACGCAGAGACACGTATGGTATTTGGTCTGCTGCCTCCTCAGAGCTTTTAAAGTCGAACAGATAAAAACAACAGTGATAGCACATGCTGTTTCTCCACCGGGATCTGCAGAAACATTTACAAATGTTTGTTGGGTCTGTAACGACTCTGGACAGGTCACTAAAAATCCACGGGAACGGATACATGGTTAACGTTTCACCCTAGTGCGGGACATTGCTTGCATTTAAATCAACAAATTAAACCTTCCGGTCCATCCATACGCCACACTATCTATTCAAGCATTATGTATAAACAGAGACAACCGTGGAAATTAATGAGCCCTTCCCCCAATTCCTCCGATACAACTGCCTTCGTTCCCACATGCCTTTCCTCAATCCAGCGTGAGAGGAGCACTTCACACTTATTACTCAAACCAGAGATGGAGTCGGACACACTTTCACAGATACACACACACACACAAAGCACTTGCTCCTTTGGAAGACACCTTGGCACAATGGGTCCATTTTTTGCATGTGCAAATAGTGCATTAGCATGACAAGAGGAGGAGGAACAACAAGGCATCAACAGCAACATGAGCCTTTTGTAGTAGAGGTTAGCATGCGATTAACCTAGGAGGGAAGCAGTCTTGCTCTGCTGATGAACCGTTGGGCCATTGTATTGCACATCGCTAACAGCAGATGTGAACCCTTTGGACTACATCTAAACATTAACCACAGGACAGATTAGACCTCTGGATGGGGTGCAAATGGAGGAGAGGAGATAGCAGAGCATGAGGAAATCCATACTTAGGAGACTTGGGAGATTATTCTGCAGTATGCAAGATGAACACCAGAATCTATAGTGTTTGCAATAACAGACATTTATTTCCTTGAGAAGAAAGAAAGAATAAATTATTACGAAAAGTTCTTCTAAATGAAGGATTGCAAAACCACTGGGCTCGTAACTCTAGATCTATTGACTTGGCCAGGGGTGTGACTCGTAAGCCTTTTCTTCAAACACACAGCAAGGGCACTGCCTCATTCATTTGAACAGAAGATCTGGACTATTGCAGGGGTCACATGACAAGAAGCTATGTTTTTTTTTTAGACAATTTGAGTCCAGTCCTATAACGCAAAGAATAAATAGTGCATTAGCATGACAAGAGGAGGAGGAACAACAAGGCATCAACGGCAACATGAGCCTTTTGTAGTAGAGGTTAGCATGCGATTAACCTAGGAGGGAAGCAGTCTTGCTCTGCTGATGAACCGTTGGGCCATTGTATTGCACATCGCTAACAGCAGATGTGAACCCTTTGGACTACATCTAAACATTAACCACAGGACAGATTAGACCTCTGGATGGGGTGCAAATGGAGGAGAGGAGATAGCAGAGCATGAGGAAATCCATACTTGGAAGATTTGGTAGGTTATTCTGCAGTATGCAAGACGAACACCACACTGTCATTACAATAGCCACCAGATGTGCAGCTTCAAAAGGGGGAATTGTCTAAATAAAAGCATGTTTTCATTTTGCCAGCTTTGACATCGGAGCGAGAGACGACGCAGAGACGCGCGTATGCTATTTGGTCTGCTGCCTCCTCAGAGCTTTTAAAGTCAAACTGATAAAAACAACAGTGATAGAATCTGCAGAAACGTTTACAAATGTTGGCCTGGTCTGTAACGACTTTGGACAGGTCACTGAAAATCCACGGGAACGGATACGTGCTTGAAGTGTCACCCTAGCGCGGGATATTGCTTGCATTTAAAAATCAACAAAGGTCCATCTATACGCCACACTATCTATTCAAGCATGACGTATAAACAGGGACGGCCGTGGAAATTAATGAGCCCTTCCCCCCCAATTCCTCTGATACGACTGCTCTTCGTTCCCACATGCCTTTCCTCAATCCAGCATGGGAGGAGCACTTCACACTTATTACTCAAACCAGAGATGGATTCGGACACACTTTCACAGATGCACACACACACACACACACACAGCACTTCCTCCTGTGCCGCAGACACCTTGGCACAATGGGTCCATTTTTTGCATGTGTAAATAGTGCATTAGCATGACAAGAGGAGGAGGAACAACAAGGCATCAACGGCAACATGAGCCTTTTGTAGTAGAGGTTAGCATGCGATTAACCTAGGAGGGAAGCAGTCTTGCTCTGCTGATGAACCGTTGGGCCATTGTATTGCACATCGCTAACAGCAGATGTGAACCCTTTGGACTACATCTAAACATTAACCACAGGACAGATTAGACCTCTGGATGGGGTGCAAATGGAGGAGAGGAGATAGCAGAGCATGAGGAAATCCATACTTGGGAGACTTGGGAGATTATTCTGCAGTATGCAAGATGAACACCAGAATCTATAGTGTTTGCAATAACAGACATTTATTTCCTTGAGAAGAAAGAAAGAATAAATTATTACGAAAAGTTCTTCTAAATGAAGGATTGCAAAACCACTGGGCTCGTAACTCTAGATCTATTGACTTGGCCAGGGGTGTGACTCGTAAGCCTTTTCTTCAAACACACAGCAAGGGCACTGCCTCATTCATTTGAACAGAAGATCTGGACTATTGCAGGGGTCACATGACAAGAAGCTATGTTTTTTTTTTAGACAATTTGAGTCCAGTCCTATAACGCAAAGAATGAGACATTTAGGAGACACATCTAATCCAAAGCAAAGGATGGTACATTTTTACTACAGGGTCATCCCTCTCCTCAGGAGTGCAATGGTTACTGGGTAACTCAGCAACTGTCCAGTTTACGGTTCACTCCTTATGTGGTTTGAATGTAGAACCTTTAGGGTTACTCTTTAACCACTACGACAACACAACTTTGTGAAATGTATACTTGTTCATCAAGTATCTTATTTCAAAATAACAAGTGTTTATATTGAGTTGGGCAAATATGAAACTGGGTCACAATTCAGTCAGAAATGATTTTGAAATTATTCATAATTATTTCCAAAAATATGCTGAGGACTGCAACTGGAGAGTTTCTTGAGAAGTCTCAAGAACTGAATTTTTGCATTGGAATTAACATTTGAAAAAAAATATATATATATTTTCATGCTCCTATATTTAGGTTCAGTAATTTTACTTTAACAGCAAAAAAGGGTTATAAGCGAGTTATTGAATGCCTTGTTTTTAAAAATGTCCAATGTTATTTTCATAGGAGCCCGATAAAAATACTTAAGTAAAAGAAAAATCTCAGATGTACTTAGAGGTTTTTGCAATGAGGTCTTAATTTATTATTGATCCAATAAAAAATGGGTAATATGAAGTCTGCAAAGTAACACAAACAAACAGATGTTTGGTAGACTGTCTATTAAACATGCATAACAGATTTGTATACCATGTAGAATTTATTGAACCAAAAATGGCCATCTTTTAAATCAAGGAGGCTTAAAGAATAACAACTACACATTAATAGAATGGAACTCATGATGAACAAATAATCATCAAGACATGCATTAGGGAACACTTCTAAGTTTATTCTCCACAAAATGTAATTATCGGATCGATGCAAAGGAATGCATTTTTGCATGCCTAGTCTCTATTTGATGTTGCAATGGGATTTGGATCCATTCAGCCCAAGAACATTAATGTCAGGCATTGATATCAGGCAGTCAGATTAGCTGGCATTCAGCTTTATCCCAAGTAGCAGTATATATTTATTTAATGCCATGTCAGCATCTAAGGCTATTTTCATGGCAAAAACAATTAAAAAAAATACAAGTATAACAAATACAATAAAAACCAGCAAACAAACAAACAAACAAGTTATATTACACAATATTTTTTACATTAACAAACAATAAAAATTCTAAAACTTTTTCTGCCAAAATTATACTAAATAACTCTTTAAGTGAGTTCACTTCATAAAAGAGTTTTCTACATACATTAAAAGCTGGACAGTCCAATAAAATGTTTTTGACAGAAAGGGGAATCTTGCAGAACATGCATTGAGTAGGGTCTTCCAGCTTCATCCCAAAGGTGTTCATTCAGGTTGATTTCAATGCTCTGTGCAGGTCAATCAAGTTATACAATTCCCCATCTCATTTCTGTATTGGCTATTTTTTGTGCATGTGTGTATAGACGCATTAAAACAGGAAAGGGCCTTGCCTAAACTTTCAAAAAGTCTGAAACATCTTTGTGTTTCCTTTCCATATTCGAGAGCATGAGGACAAAACTGAAATGTGCCTATTTTAAAGAAGTGGTATCCTGTGATGGCTCCACATCACATCCTAAAGCTTCTCAATGTGGTCCATTTTACTCTCAGTTTATCTATGGCTGTGTACTTCAATTTTGGGTGCGGCTGGAATGACTGAATCACAAGTTTGTCCAGGCATTTGGCCATGTACAGTAAACATTCTTGCATATTATCGAGTTTTGGCTGAGAACAAGTTTTCTTTCGGCGTTTCTGTAGGGTGAACGCTCCACTCGAAAAGGAATCACAGTGATGTCTGCGCCACAGCCTGTAACATAAGCAGCAGCTCCTGTCAAATAAATAAAACTAAACCTCAAAGCCAGCATCATGTCTGCGTACAGTTTCCGAGCGCAGTGTGAGAACCACAACACAACAGCAACCAAAAACTGTTGCCCTGATCAGTGCCACAAGATCGTTTACCTAGAAGTACGTCCAAGAAGGTCTCAGTGGGAATTTACTAAGTCAGTTGTTTCACATTATCTCTGAAATATTCATATCCCATCTGCAAACATTTCCCAGTGCCATATAATCCCGCTGAACCCAGAGTTTACATGGCATGTTAATTGTTTCCAATCACTCAGCTTTATAGCGCTCACAGTCATCATCTCAGATGCATGAAGAAAAACACAAGAAGTTCAGTAGGTCAGAAATAGTTCAATTCCTTAACATGTGAGTTTTTTTCAGAAGGATTCGACTATTTTCCTCCTCCAAAAGAAATGGCCTCTGTCAGAGACCAGCTGAATAGGACACAGGAATTTCCTAATTGCTTATGTTGCTCAACTTGTCTGCAACCCAACAGGCCTTGCGGTGAGCTTTCGCAATTCCCCATACCAACACCCCTTATAATTAAAGCCAGACCCTTAAAAACAATTCAGAAAGAACTGTTGTAAATTAGAGAAAAGAGAGACACTAATTAGAATAAGGTCTTAAACTGAGGCAAAGAAAACGGGACCATTAAAATACTCAGAGCCACTCTTAACTGGTCCTTCAAAGCCCACCACCTGCTCTGAAAAACATAAAGAGCACTCCCACACGACAATAGACGACATTATGATAGACATTACAATGCTGTAGACGTAAAGCATGCTCAGCAGACCAATTCACACATCAAGGGGAAACCGGATTTAATGTCACTTAACGCAAAGACCATGACGGAATTACACAAGAATGCAAAGCATTGCGGTGAACATGCAAAAACAAACAAAAAAAAAGACATTTTAATGGTGAAATGCACAAAGTTAAAGTACTTTCTTTCCTACCTAAAATCAAAATTATATAAGGCCCCCTCATACATTTTTTTTCTTAGCATGATAAGCAGTTCCACTTGGAAATATATAAAAATTTGGTCGCGATTTATACGTCATGCTGATTTTTAATGTGCAGACACTACTACATTTAAAAACAATACTAAAACTAAGTAGAGCAACAGGCAACAATTAGTCTAAAATAGCAATATTGTTTCAATCAATGGAAACATCTGTTTGTCGACCAATAGCAGACACTAAAGTATATTTTTATCATACCCACACTAAACGCTAATATCTTATAATATCATCTTCCACTTAAAGGGGTCATATGATGCATTTTAATCTTATTGTTTGGATACCCAAATACATAACAGAAGGGCAAAAATCTTTGCACAAAATCAAAACAGAGATCTAACAAGGCCCTTGCTAGTTTCTGCTGTTAAAAAGAAAAAAAAAAGGTTTACGTGGTAGTTCCTTTTTAACTTACCGTACTGGTAGCCCAACGATTATGGTGGAAAACAGCTGTTCAACTTTTACTACTAGCCTACCAATAAGATTTAAACACCATCCTTGTTAAGCAAAGCAACACTCACTTGGGGAAAGCATACATTTAAGTTGTTGTTTTTTTTTTTTTTTAATCTCTTTCTGATGTTTTTGTAGAGTTATTTTTGCAAGCATTCCTATCCATTAACGAGTAATTTGGGATTCTATCTCAACTCAATGCATCACCTGCAAAGAAACAAAAACATGTCAAAACGTACCAGTTCTAACAAGTCAACCTGGATCTTATACAGTGCACTGAATTCCTGCACCTCACTCGCACTGCAGGGCTCAAACTGAAACTTTTGTTCAGATGTTTTGACAGGAAAAGAGTGACAAAATAATTGCTGCCTATAGTGGTAAATCCAACGTACAGAGGTAATCTTTGTCTAATAAACGAGCTTCTAAGCGTCAAGTTTAGGCGTCACTGCCTGTTCAACTACCAAGCCAACAACAGTGTTAAACAACGTGTCTGGGCAGCAATTCATCCGAGAAAATGGCAAGGATTATACATGGCCCTTTGTTGTATACAATAGTGAATGTTTAGTTTTACATGCAGAGTTTGTCCTTTAGTTTGAGCAGAATAATATGTACTCAAAGCATATGGGAAGTAAATATGATTCAGGACAAAAGGTACTTTTCTTTATTATTTAAACAGACTTGATATACAAAGATTCAACTAAATCTATAATCTAAATAAAGTATTCTACTGCTGTCAGAGGATTTTCCTTTGAGCTCCACCCAACGCCCGATTGGTTACCAGGAGAGGCAGAAACATGAGCCAGCAATAGAAAGGTCAAGCACATTTGTGACCATCAACATTCAATCCTTCCTTTCAAGACAGAACACTGTTAAAGTTACAAAAGTAGCATTTGTTCACAGCGTGTCTTTTTAAGGTGCTGCCAGCAGCCAGAGCTGTGACCTTGCGGCCAAGGAATGACGTGAGCGTGTGATGAAATTTTGCAATTTCTTGCCCACAATGAAGCATGAAAAAAAAAAAAATGCAGCATGGAATAAAAACACAGAAGCAGCTCTGTATTATGCGGCAGCTTTTTTCATCATATCTACTTCAAACAGCTGTGCGATGTGACGTACTGCCCTACTAACATTAATATCTGCACTGAAGAAAAGCTGCTCATCACCTTTTCATTGCACAAGAACAACACTGTACATCAGTGGCATGGAAAATAAGGTTTTGTGTCCAAATTCAAGATTCCATCATTCCAGATATTACACAGGGTGCTGTGATTTCACCTGACCCTTTCATCTTTCCTCAGACAATTTAGCACATGACGACAAACACCTCGGGAGAAAAAAAAAAGGTTCCTGTGAATTATTATTATTATGAATATGAATTATAAATTAAATACAAACGCGAAAAGAGCACATTTCCATATTAGCTAATCAAATTTCTATAATAAATATCTAAATAACAAAAATATAACTAGTAGAACTTACCATGTAAGTAACAGGAAAACATTGTAGACCACTGGAAATTTCTTTAAACTGCAGCTGCACTATAAATTCTAGTGTAATAAAATCCAATTCAAGCCAAGATTACTCAAAGTAAAAGTAGTTACTTAACCTAAAACTGCACATTTAAACAACCCTCTACATTGCGAGTAAATCACTCGCATATGCGACTAAATCTTCACTCTGGGCGACTAAATGATTTCTAATATTAGCCAACTGCTAATAAATTCTCATATTTTACTCGCCAGTGTGTGAGTTGGAGGCCAAGTATAAGTTTAGCTCCGATATATTTTCACTCGCCGAACACTCTCTGACTGAGCGCATCAGTTTCACTCTCCGCCAAGCGATCTGCGCTGTTTTTCAGTTCATCTCAATGGATGTGCAACGCACCTGTATTTAACGTACCGTAAACTCTTGTGTGAAGGCGCACGACTCGCCGTCGCTTTGTTTCACACACACGCAGCGAGAGAGGGAGAGAGAGAATTGACGCGCTACATGTAAACGATATTCTTTGTT
>NW_015624123.1:26788-27982 GCF_001515625.1 Sinocyclocheilus rhinocerous
AAACAAACATTATATATATATATATATATATTTATCAGTCTGGCGAGCAAACTAAAAAATTTACTAGCCAATGGCGATTCAATTGCCAAGGTGTTCGTAGAGGGCTGTTAAAGAACCACAAAAATACCTCTAATAATCCATGTATTAATTTAGGAAACTAAATGAGTACAACTGTGTGCATTTGGTAAATGTTTGCCACGGCTGGGCAAGCTAAAATAGTACGAGCGTCTTCAGCACTTTGTTGCAGGCACTGTAACTGGAGTCAGTGATATGAGAGCAGGGCTGCAGTGCTGGCTTTCATTTCACATCCTTTGTTAGCTTTTCAGAGGCACGGCCTAATCCCAGGTCAGGTCACTGCTATCCTGTGTGGCCCTTCCCCCGACACAAACTACCCCACATCCTCATGCAGGCCGGCCTCGACACCACCCTCACTGCCCTTTGGCTCATCCTTCAGACCCGTGTGCACATGCAGTATCAGCAACTTCAGTTGAGAACACTAATTAATACTGCTAGTGACTCAATGTACTGTAAAATTCCATTATCAGCCTATAAAATCATTTTTAGATACCAAATTATAAAAGAACTTCCAGCAAAACAATCACTGGGGCAAAGGTTTGAAAATCAAACCTGAAAAAAATTTAAAATAAAAATAATAATAATAATAATAATAATAATACGAGCCAACATAACATAACATAAGTGAACATATCTGAACCATAATATAAAATAATATAATATAAAATAAAATGATATAATATATAGTAATATAATATAGAAAGTAATTAGTGCTGTCAGACGATTAATCGAGATTAATCACATCCAAAATAAAAGTTTTTGTTTACATAATATATGCGTGTGTACTATGTATATTTATTATTAATATATATATACACACACACACATGCAAATATTTAAGAAAAATATGTTATGTTTACATTTTAAATATATTTATATATAATATAAATTATATGAATATAAATATATACACATGCAAATACGTGATTCGAAATATATACTATGCGTGTGTATTTATATATACATAATAACTGTACACAGTACACACACACATATATATTATATAAACAAACTTTTATTTTGTATGCAATTAATCATTTGACAGCACTAAAAATAATATTATATAATATAGCCACTTAGTATAGTGATGCCCAAAAAAAAAAAAAAAAAAAGGCAAAA
>NW_015624123.1:28296-60662 GCF_001515625.1 Sinocyclocheilus rhinocerous
AAAAAAAAAAAAAAGGCTAAAATCCCATTAATGAAGTGATAAAATGAAGCGCGCAATAAATGTGATGCAAAATCAGCTAGCTATTTTGGTTTTGTCCTTTAGCAAAGAGAGCCAAATTAAACAGCACAGACACACTGTAGTTTTTCTAGGCCGTGAGGTTCTGCAACATAGAAACTTGATCTTATCAGCCTTCCAATCACTTACAGTCAAATTACATTTTAATAACATTTTTTTCCCCACTGCCACTTCTTGCAGATGTTAAATCGAGGATGTTCCATTTCCCACTCTTGCTGTACAATGGGATCATTCTAAAGGGAATTTCGTATTAGTTCCTGGCACTCCCAGGGTTTTTTTGAGCAGCATTATGAAGGAAGACTAAGGATCAAAGGTTCAGAAAGAAAGGCTTCAAATAATCCCCCCAAAAAAGAAAAGAAAAAAACTCAAAATCATCCAGACACTTAAAACAGGAAAAAATAAGCTGCAAACACCCTCCAGTGGGACCCCAGCACTCCTCATAAAACACATTCACATGAGCATGTCTAACAGCCAGGGCAGTTTATTTCAAATGTGCGCAGCGCATAACCCATGTAGGATGAAGCAAACGGGGTCTACGCGCCAAGACACTAAACACTTTATGTTTAATTCAGAGGAAAGTCAAGGCTGCAGGACGTTTACACACATCCTCCCCCTCCTGCTCTCTTTCCATCAGTCCCTGCGCTCCTGCCATACCACTCAGGACGAAAGGGGGTTGGACTCCCACATTTTACCATTCACCCTTTCAGCTGAGCTCCTCGCCTGTCACAGTAGATCACAATGAGGGACAGGTCTCATACTGTCTACTACGGCCCGCTCCTGGCCCACGCTGCAGGTAGTCCACAGAGTAAGTTCCACTGCCGTGATACAACCAGACAGCACTGAGGACTGTCACACATTAATTCGGCTCGTCACATCCCGTTGCTAAATAAATGGCAACGATCACTGGTTTAGTGCTTTCCCCCTCTGTGCTCTTTATAGGAAGGTTCCTGTAACCTTGAAACCTCAGCGTACAGAGCGGGAAAGGATAACACCTGGATGGCAAAGGCCATTTTTACAAGTGGTTTTCCCCCCCTAAAAACACCCTTCAGGTTATAAATGAGGGTTTGTTCCCTTCCTGATTAAGGCAGCACAGCCATTTCTGGAAAAGCCATCAAAACGATGGTATAATATACAGCTTATTAAATGGAAAAGGCTGAAATAACAAACGTAACACAACAGAAACGGCTCTGTATACCCGCAAGCTGCTGTAACAACAGGAAAGACAGTTCTTCAAACATAGAAAAATTCACATCAAACCGAGCTCCCATTTGGGGTTTTAGCAAAAAGAGGGTGCTCAAATGGAATCAATAAAACAAACCCCAAAATCTAGAGGGGAGTGAACCATGTGGAGGCAGTCATTCGTATCTTGAGGCCAAACACCAGGGTCCTCTATTAAAAACAGCCCATAAACCCCCAGCAGGGCTGCAAACCTGGGATCCTCTGATGCACCATATGAAAATTGATCAATCGTACATTCCAAAAGGCAGCGCACTTCAAAGGCATATCAAGCGAAGATTTGCATTTTCCCATGATGCACGGGAACCCTGTTAAACGAGTGGGCTGTGGAGTAGAAAGGCACATTTCGTGCATTACGTTTCAGCATGTTCAACAAACATTAACGTCCCCCTATTAGTAAGGCTATTACAATTACTAAGGCTAGCATTACTGACATAAGACAAGGAAGTAAAAAAAATTATGGAAGCTTGTTCAGTCTGAACAAAAGACAATCACTGACTCAAGGACAATGAGAAAGGAAAAACCATCAACCAGAAAATGCAGGTCAAAATGAACTTGGTGAATCATTCTCTGAGGTTCAGGAAGCCATATAATCTTCAGATTAATATCCTTTAAAAATCTTCGAACATGTCAGCCATTACACAGGCACTGAGCATTACACAATTTAAGCTTGTTCTCCTTCATCCTCCTTCCCAGCAACAGAAAAACCATGTTAATTCTACTGTCCCTAAACTATAGTACCACGGAAGGGGAGTATATCCAAATAGATCCATCGCTTTAACTACACTGACATATAAATGGTATTATATAAAGTAATGTTTTAGAGATGCAGCAAAGTATTATGCATAACAGCATATTCCTTTTCAGTGGGATGTTCAGTGTTAAATGTGAAGACCAGCAGATGGGCAGGTTATGTCCCTATAAAACACTCCTGGGTTCATGTTTCTCAAACCATCTCTTTGAGCTCTCAGCATCCTCTACCAGATGCCCAAAAACTCAGTCCTTTGGATGATGATTCATATAATTTCTGCCATGTTTTAAAGTGTTGCACTGTAAATATCAAGAGGGGTTCAAAACATATTTGAATCAGTTGATCTTTAGAAGCGAATCAAATGAGGTAAAATGTAAGAAGTTCTAAGAATCTAAACCGTTCAAATGAGAAAGCCATTACCCAAAGGAAAACATGCCTCTGCTTAAAAACAAAAATGAGCATTAAATACAACATTTTGCATTTAAGTAAATACAAAAAATAACACCATTTACATAAAAGGCAGACAGAAACCTTAACCATTTATTGGAAGTTAAAACAAAACTTCAACCCCTGTAGTTCTATTAACATTATGATGATTTACAGTTCATAAACAATGTGTGCAACCCTTGTCAGATTGCAGAAAATGGTTGCCATTAAGGCGAATTACAGATAAGTCCTGTGGAGGAAAAAAAAGCACTTCCTATAGAAATGCTCTGCAACCACATTTCAGTAAAAGGCTTTCAATAACAGCAAAGCATTAAAGTTAAGGAACAGAATGTTGTCACTTTGAAATCCAAGAATAACAGCCATCTGGTGAGTTGGATTCATGCGTGAAATTTTTGGAACGAGTGTTCAATGTTGTACATGTTTGCTTCACAAGCTGGTGCAAAAACTCCAAAAGGTACACCCACCCCTTTCCCAAAACAGAGCCACACTTACACTTCATTTAGCTTGCTCAAACCTCTACTCTCCTTCAGTTCAACAGACAAACAATATTACGAACTAAATCACTCATTTATTCACGGTTCTATCCTCTCCACAACTACTGCCGTTATTCTTTTTTCTGGACATTTCTACAAAGCCTTACAGTATCAAACAGTGGCAAGTAATGCAGTATGACGAACAGCTGGGTGAAAACCAGAACAGTTCTGAATCTGTTGGGAAGCACACATATGGCACAAACTGAGATAGCTTTCTTTCCACCCCACATGTAAAAGGCTATGTACACTACATTCAAGACTCAAATTACATATTTTCATAAAATCCACATGAAATTCCAGGCATGAGGTTTTGCGCACATGCCCCTCAAGACTCTCACCATGTGATTTGGTTTAAATCCAACAAACCAGAAGCCACCCTCCCTTGTTATCTGGCGCTGAGACTGGGGTTCAAAAGCAGTCTTCCTTTACAACTTCAACATGTCTGTGTACAAAGTGCTTGAAAATATAATTTTAAAAGCTCACTTCCCAACATTGTTCCCCGTACTGAACGGTGATCAAATTCAAGTTACAGTGCACTTCCATGCTGCTCTTAACTCTTCCAAAAACTACATCTATCCCGTTAAGTATCTAATGTATCCAGTCACAAAAACAACATATTCCATAGAATCTGGTGAACCGGCAAAACAAGACAGAAATCTGTTTTCTCATTCAAAGACAGGAAATTTGGCTATTGATCAGTTATTATTGGAAAGAATGGAATGTTCAGGCAGTTCCCAGGAAACTGAGTCATTCCATAAACATATGATGTATCCGCCACTCATTACAACTCCGCATGAAGACCATATATGAAAAAAGTCATTAAATACAAACACTTCAATGAGAAGTCAGTTTGCTGACCACTTGCAAGGAGCACATTTTAAAATAAATGCATTTATGTAATGTTGTCAAAATAACATTTCTTACAGAATTACAAGGACACTGTGTGGTAGGTTAGTGCCACAAAAAAAATGTTTTGGCAAACATATTGGCAGAACAAAATAATAAAAGCACATATTTGGACTCATGAGCAAAGAGCGGCACATGCCCTTTGAAGGTCTTGTTTCTATTGACTCCTGTACCCAAGAAATTGCTAGATAAAGATAGACGTGTATGCGCGCGTGCACATACACACACACACAAAACAGAATGCATTTTTTTAATTATTTAAAGAACTAGATGACTCATCAAAGCTCTAGGCAATAATAATAAAACAATCATCTCTGAAAGGTAATCATCCAATAAGGGTAAGGTGCTATCAAATGCAGTGACAATTTATTACACTACACAAATCTTATCAGTATAAATCATCAAATAACATTGTGTAAAAATGGCATGGTAGTTGAAGGTTAGGGTGAGGGCGACTAGAAAAGCTCTCTCAGGTAGATTGGAAATATGCATAGTAAACTGCTGAGATCTACACACCCCTAAACAAAGTAAAATCTCCTTTCTTTAGAGATCTAAAGGCTCTCTATGACATCTGCAGAATGTTACATCTATCTGAAAAGGGAAAAGCCAAGAACTTCATTATTCACTAAATAAAAAGATTAACAATATACCAGTGATATAACACAGAATCACTTTTTAATATAGGTTACAACACTGGAAAAATCACTGATTTTTTTTCCACAAACAATCCAAGCACTGTTGTCATTCATGATAAACTTTGATGTAGATGGTGGTTTGTTCTACGTTTGTTACAAATAATTTGCATTGAGTTCAGCCCCAGGACACAAGACAGCTATGCTACACAGCATCATTAACTCTGTTTGGCAGTCATTTGTTTAATGAAGACTTACGTTTTAGAATTTTCAACAACTATTACAATAAACAACAACTACTGCGTTATTTTAGCAACATAAGCTGCAACATTCATTTCAATTACTGCACATGACAGAAACCACCATTTCCCAATAACTGACTGAGACAGTAAATAGAACCTCAAATCTATTAGTTGTAGAAAGCACATAATACACCAACAGTTCTTTCTCTGAACTCAATATCCTCACAATAAAGCTTTTTTGCAGTCTTCAAGACATCACAACACAATGTTCTTATCAGCATCCAATTAAACACAGTAAAAAAAAATGCCCCAACGCCTATACGCAGCACAAATTAGTGGATTTTTCCTGAGAAGGGTCATTAAGTGTGACATTTTCATTATATTTTCAACAAAAATAATTTGTGCAACATGTTAGTCACCTTATAATGACCACAACATACAGATCTATGTTTCTTAATAAAAACAACAACTAGGCCTACTAAAAAAAATATTATAACTAAATCACACGACCATACAGCATATGCTACTAATGAATCCAGCTATATGCATCTAAATAACAACATGACATTTACAGAACGAAATGTAGTATCTCAGCAAACATAATTTTCCTTTCATATGCAGTGTAGACTTTTAAAGAGCATTTCTAAACACAAGGGTCAGACACTGTGACTTAACTGAGTGACAGGGAAGGCAATAGTTCACTCGGGAAGAGCAATAATTGTAGTGTTTGCCCCAGCCTGAGAGGGGGAGTGATGGAAAACAAATGGTGCAATTTCAGTCATGAATCTATATTGTCGATTTTCATTGGATGCTAGTTAAAACATTAGGTCTTACGCCCAAAAGACACCTAGTGTTTTCCTCAAACAGCTGAATAATTCAACTTGCGCCAACACGCATCGCTTTCCACGTTTTTAGCATTTTTCTTTAGTGTTATTTGCGAGCGAGGAGAGAAGAATTGTACGGGTGATTTGAGCGCTGATACCGCACTGCTTTTAAAAACAACTGTCCCCGTAAATGTTTGCGAGTACCTCTGAACGCCAATGTGAATATGTTTGTGTTTATCTGTAACCGAATGCGAGTCCTGTTTTGTGAATCGTACAAGACGAATCATTACACGTATTTTATAGGAGTATTCGCGCACATAGGCCTATACCTCCCGCATAAACTTAAACATTAGTATTAAATCATTATTAACACTATTAAATATCATTCATACCTCCCCATGTTTCCGTAAAGACGTACCAAGCGATATAAAATGTGAAGATCTGAACAGCACTGCAGACCGTTTACAAAACGCTAAAAAGTTAAAAAGTGACTTGTGTTTTCATGGTTTTTACGCTTTTGCTGAAATGAGGAAAAATAAGCAAAACTGCACTTACTGTGGTGAGAATGTAGGTTCATGGCCGATGAGAGATATTTTCCAGTGTGTAGAGCCGCCGGGTGCCCCGCGCCCAGATGACCGGGAGACGGTGGCATTCTGCCGGCCGCAGCCGCCGCGCTGAGCCGGTGTGACTCCATGGGCAGCCCCGAGAGAAGGGGCGGCGGTACGTGAACAGATCTGGGGGGTCCGAAGTCTCGGCCATCCATCATCCACAATGGCCCAACTTGATCAAAGAAACAGTCCGATCGGGTAAATCCGAATAAGCCAGTCTTAATGGCTATAATGTCCCTAGATTCCTAGGCAAATCAGTGTCCTTATCCGGCATTCTGCCGACCTACAAAAACAAAACAGAAGAAATAGTCTCGATAGATGCGGATCACTACTGAAATGAATCCAAAATTATATGGAGATGAACACGAGTCATATAATGACGCAGTTTTAATCTCAACTAGATCGTTGGAGAAAGATAGTAGGCTAATCTTCTCAAGACATCAAAACGTTTAATATCACTCGAGAAAAGTCCGTTTTAGGATAAACAGACGGTAATGCCTCTATAGTAACCTGCTTGCAGGCAGTATATTGGGCGAAAATCCAGCCTTTTGGTGGAGACTTGACCGATCATTCGCGCAAAGTGACCTATAGGTTCATTCAAACGGATTACAAACATATTTATTATTGTTCGTAATATATCATTCTACGTAAACGGTCAAGAGCAGTCCGCTGGTGCGTTTAAAACACGCGACGTGCACGATATAGTAAAAACAAAATGAATGTATAAAACGGACGAACGAAACAACCACCACTGGCGAACGTATGATGTCGATTTTGGTGATCCAAACCTGTTAATGATTGTAAAACAATGTTATTTTCTTTTCCTTGCTTCTTGTAGCCTACCTTTTAACGGACTGTATTATTGACCTCTGCCGAAACGTTTGTCTGCAAACAAACCAGGTTTATCTACTCTAAATGGGCAACGGCATAACGCATATAAGACTGTTTTAATATCTAGATAAGTACATTCTTGCGGTAGTATCCCGTTAAACTAATACCTAGTTTTACATGCGTATAGAAGCAGTTTCAATCATGTAATACCTTGCTGAACAGTTTGTCACTGCAGCCTTATCGTTATATTAGGCGTTTTATTAACTTAAAATACAAGGTTAATGTTACAGAACTATGATTTGATGAGGTGGTTCCACTTCTTCCTTTCCAAATATACTTTCACGTATTACTTTAGCAATTATTTTTATTACAAAAATTTGCACAATGCCGTATCCAAACGCCTGACGTCTTTTCACATGGCAACTTTTACTAGTTTTAATGTTATTGCAAATGTCAAGATTAAGTAGCCTAACTGGTATCAAAACACGACTGAAAATAATGAGTCTAATCTAAAGTTTAGATGCGCGCATGTTATACAGCCATGCTTTATGATGGCAACACCAAGCCGATCGACAGCAACGTTTCAAACTTTCCCGTTTCCATTTCCAGCAACAAAACTTTTCCGCCCAAACGGTAATCTTTCGAAAACATTGCTCAGTGAGTTGCAGATAAAGAAGTTGCGTTACTAAACCTTGCAAGCCAAACTACCCCCCGCCTTTTCACCGCGTAAACAGAACATTCTTTTTTAAAAGCGTCTCCGATTTTTGCTTCATAAACATCATGTTACTGTGTAACGGATCATGTGCGGAATGATAGCTGGCGACGTCTTACTTGAAATGGCGACTCAGTTTATAAAATCCAGTTTCTTCGCAAAATCCGTGAGACGTGTGGTGGAAAATTTCTCAGACTCCATTTACACACCATTCGTAGTTACGCAGAGCGAAAGCACATACGGGGGGAAGGCCCTGCGCTCAAACTACTGTAGCTCTCGGTAAACTCTTCTGCAATGAAACAAGCATTGTTTAACAAGCTCCGCCTCCGCGAATCTCACCCGACGCGTTCTACAACGGAGCATATGATTGGTCTACAGAAGTGCCCATCAACTCCATGTAAACACTTTGGCTCCTCGCCAGCTCTATAAAACCAATTATGGAACAAGGAGGTTGAACTGTTTCAAGCTCCCCTTCCTTCAAGACTTGAATGATCAAAACAAGCGAAGAATATTTGGAGGGCAGAATATTTCAAGGCCGCTCAAACTCGACTCATTAAAAAGACGGATGCGGACCTGGTTATAACTCAATGATCACACACTACATCAGTCCACTCTAAAGCATTCATGGTATGAGTTGTAGGCCTGCTTTGTAGATCAGACCAAGGGATTTTGAAGTTGAGTCCGGGGACAGCAAGGGGCCGATCGGCATTCCGCGAAATAGTATTTGGGGGCCACCTAAATTACGATTTATTGGGGCGGTTTAACTGATAGGGATTAGATTAAGCCAGGACTAGGCCTTTGTTAAATTGGGACATTTAAGTAGTTTTTACAAACATGCCTTACAAAAAAGCAATACTTGTGTGCATTTTAAGACCTAACAATGGCACTGATGTGTTTTAAGATATGTCAGTGCAAGCTTTTTTCAGTTTAGACAGCTCTAACATTTATTTTAATCTAGGACTAGTCTTAAACCCTGTTCGGGAAACCGCCCCAATATGTTTAATGCTTGATCTTTTATTATATAATATTATTACACTTTCATTCTGTTTTCGTAAATTTTGAGATAAGCAAAAATATTTTATTTTACTGACAGTCATAGCTTTTAATGGAATAAACTAGGCCTACATTTAGACTATTTAGTGACACACACATTCAAGAATAGATTGTTAATGTATTAGGCCTATCTTTCTAGAGTTTCTCCTTGCTACTGTTGTCTTCAGATGGCACACCCAGGGTGCAAGACAATATTTTTAACCACTAAGTATATTGAAAAAATTACCTGTCAAACTATATATTTTGCAGGTAATATTTTATGACTTTGATTTGGCTTTTGTTCAGTGACAATATAAAAGTAATTTATTATATTTAGGAAACAGAATGTTGTCTTATAATAGCATTACTATATTTTTACACACAGTATAAAATGGTTTTTATCGAAATATAATCCCATTTGGCGGTTCTTGTCTTAAATTTAAAAACCCCTGTCTTGCATTAAAGGGGTCATATGATGCGATTTCAAGTTTTCCTTTCTCTTTGAAGTGTTACAAGCTCTTGGTGCATAAAGAAGATCTGTAAAGTTGCAAAGACTAAAGTCTCAAATCCAAAGAGATATTATTTATAAAAGTTAAGAGTCAACCACGCCTACCTAAAATGGCTCGTTCTAACACGCCCCCACATACCTACGTCACGATGAGCAGACTGCGCTTGTCAATAGAGGACCTACAATAATGTACAGTATTTGAAAAATAATGTGTTTTTTGAACATTAAAGCATGTCAACATATTCTGTTACACCAAATACACAAAATAATAATCTTTAAAATAGCATCATATGACCCCTTTAATGTGAAGTTGAACACATATGAGATTCTCTAATCCACTTGACTGAAGGCTTGTTATTTCTTAATGTAGCCTATTTCATCATTTTATCAACCAGGTGTAAAGTAGCGCGTGTGTTTATTTGTTAAAAATTGGGTAATTTCCCTTGTCAGTGATCTGTTTCCTTTTAAAATTGTAATAACCACAAGGGAATTCAGAGAAGCTGTAAAATTGACTACTGGAGTTTCAACAGACAAAATCACAGCCTGTGAAACAAGCTCAAGCAAGAAATATCAAAGTATATTTTTCCAGTTTTCTGAATCACCCGTTCACTTTCATTGCCAGTCACTGAAGCATGACATCACGATTTCATCTAGGCGATCAATCGATCAGTTCACGAGACCTTGCCACATTGGGAAAAAAAGATGATTAGAAAAAAAAAAACCTGGCGCGGTTTCTAACCGCCCCTGTCGTGCGCCTCTCCAGTGAGGCGGTTTCAAGGCGTCCTCAAGAAGGCAGTGGAAGCGGGTCACACATGAGGAAAAGACCTACGTGAATTGTCAGGTTTGAAAGAGCATACCTCAACTGCAACTCCTAATGAAATGACAACACTTTCGGGAAAAACACCGTGCTTCGGGACTGGCCGGTTTCTCCAAGGACTCGCGGGAACAATAGCGCTGATTTGCTGTGGAAAGCTCTCGTCTCGAGACGTTGTATCAGTGCAGCTCTACAGCTTCATGGCTCTCTCTGAACGCGTGTGTTATTAATGGCCAGCGGAGCATTTAACTGCACTCTGATAAAATACCGATTGTCCTTCGGATGTTGGTTAACGTACAGCCGTGCACCTTACCCAAATCACAAAACCCAGCATGGATTGTTGATTTGGGATCCTTGCTTGCGTCCATTGTTCACGATGTCCCATCGTCTCGATGGTTAAGGTGGGTGTTTCATGCGTGTCGTGAAAATACACATTTTACATGTACCAAGCCTATGTTTTTAAAGGTTCTGTATTTTACGATTATTGTTTAAATGTTCTGCGCCACAGTCCATAAGTAAGCTGGATTTAATATTTAGTGAATATTGGATATGTTTATTAAGGAAATGAATATAATTGTAAACTATAGAATTGTTACATATTGAGAAGCCCAAACGTTGATTTGGGGGAAATAAATCTTATTTTTTATTTTTTGATTCGATTATTGTACAATATAATATATGTCTCAAAGGAAAATATGACTTGATTTGAAGGGCTCTTATGAGGCTTTTATTGTATTTTACCTGTAGTTATATTATGCAGATATTTTATAGGCCTATTTATTTAAATATTATCTTATATGACTAATAAATGCTTTAATTGCCTAAAAGCAGTGAGCAATGTATACAAACATAAAGGTATTAAAATAAATGAAAAACAAAAAATAAATGTCTGGTGTATTGGATGTACCACAAACATGCTTTTATTTTTTCAAATCTTGCTACAACTTGCAGTCTTGCACATTGATCCAAACAAATTACAACATGAATGCCGGAAAATCACGTTTTGCACAGATGGGTGCAACATGTGAATCTATATATAAAGTAAAGATATTTTGAGATTAGTGCCAGTTGCATTGTCCATAATCTAATAAATCAAGAATCAGTGTATTAAAATAAATAAAAGGTTAAACAAAAAGTTTACACAATTCTCACGTAAAACGTGAACTGTAATGTACGGCTTGACATAAAGAATTTTGAGCCAGGCAAAACCATGTTTATTCAGACCAGAAGGGAACTAAATAATTTAATAAACAAAGTACAGAAGTAAAACCCACACACATTTTGCATGGTGTGCTTAACAGGCCTTTTTCCTGAAATGTGCAAATAAAAGCAACCTAATGCCCTCCAAGAATTTGCAAGTCACACTGGATTGTACGTCCCCTGTATAAGTGAAATGGAAGGTAGATGTTTATAATTATAATGCAAATGCCCACAAAATTCACAACGGACTTAAAGCATTGAAATTCAATCACCATTGACAGTAATTGCCAAACCACAGTTTCATTAGCTTGTGTCTTTTTACTGTTTCACAATACTCTTTATATGCATATATATATATATATAAGCAAACATTATTGTACACTATATTGACATCTGACCAAGTATCTTTGCTTTTTTGAAATTTATTTGAAATATTGTCTGTTCACAATTCAACAAAAATGAACGGTATTCTTGTCTACGAAATATGTAAACTGTTACTGCACAGAAGAAAGTATAAATATCTTGTGATGTGATGATCATTAAAAAATGGTTGATGTCCAAGTGTTTGTAAGTCTGTCAATTTGGCAGGAATATATGAGAAAAATATATGGCATATTATCAAGATTCTAAAAGTCTGTATGTAAGGTAAACATACAAACTCTTAGAATTTTGCCTGGGTAAACGTTTTTAAAAAAATTAATTTATGTTTATTTGCAGGGGGCTTGAACATGCTGGGAAAATACCCTACAATCATGAGGGAATCAGTTTCCTAAAACAATAGACTTTGACTCTTTTGAGGGCATATGAACTTCTGACATTTCTAAACAGCATAATTTCAACATCACATTTATGTTCTTGGCAGACACATTTTTACCAAAAGTAGTTCCAAAAGTAACAAAAGGCCTAACTTATTGCAACCAAAGATGTAATTCTATAATGTTACCTCTCTACCAGTTGAGCAAAAGGTCAATTCTATAAAATAAAGATATGATCTGCCTCCCAAAGCCTCTGTTGCTTTTGAATCAGATGACTCATGGCAGCCTGTGTGTGTGTGTGTGTGTGTGTGTGAGAGAGAATGAGACAAAAGATAAAAACATAGATTGTTGTGGCTGCCATTTCCTAACCATTTCAAATGTATCTGATCCAGTGCATGTTTTTAAAACCATGAACGTGTGGTTTGAGAAAATGAGGGGACTAATTTGAGTTTTTTTTTTAGAATGTAAGTGTTTATATTACTCTGTGCGTGTCTTCATTTGAGTAGGTTATTGTGTATAAAATGTAAGTAAAAACAACTTGTGGTTATACTTGCTTTAGCAAGCGCTTTTTGGTGATCGATCGGCTAGGCTAGTGAAAGTTGTGTGTAAAAAAAAAAAAAAGACCAACTCGTGATAATTTCACCTTGTCTGTTTACTGTGTGTGCAGTGTTATGCTGCATATGAAATTCTACATTTCCAATTTTTTTAATATGTCACTAACTTATTAATGACGATTGTTGGATAAAATGTTTGTTTTTAAAGGATGAAAAAGATCGTGATTCGGTTAAAAATGTGTCATGAGAAAGAGCGCCATCTAAAGGTATCAGCCGTAAGTCCGTGGGCTGAAAAGGCAGGGGGAGGGCTGACCTTAGCAAGCTTTGCAATTCAACATACTTGTATCTAACCCTGATATTTTAACAGCTGGCTAAGCTCGTTTTATAACTTGTTACCCTATAATTTTCATATAATACTGACCCCTACATACATGTGACCCCTCCTTAGAAACAAAAAATAGATGTAAACCAAAGCACCGATGTTTGCACTAAGCTCACATGACTAACTCTGCACATGAACGGAAAAGCTCATTGTTGTGGATGTTAGCCAAGAGTGCAATCTTTTCTACCCCATCAGCAATAAAGATTACTGTTTATCAACAGATATAATTTACAGTCGAGGGCAAAGTTATGCCATGTGCTGTGACTAAGTGTAGAAGAGGTGTTGTAATAACCTTCACCATCTACACCGGTCAAAAGTTTAAAATTACTAAGATGTTTTGAAAGAAGTCTCTTATGTGCAAAATACAGTAAAAATAGGAATATTGTGAAATATTACAATTTAAAATAACTATTTTCTTTTTTGATGTAATTTACTCCTGTGATGCCAAACTAGAATTTCAGCAGTCATTACTCTAGTTTTCAGTGTCATGTGATCCTTCAGAAATCATTCTAATATGCTGCTCGATTATTATTGGTATACAATTATTTATAGTGTTTTTTTTATTATTAATGTTGAAATCCATTTTAACACTTTACATTTTAGTGGAAATCATGATACATTTTTTTAATGATTTTTTTTTTTTGATGAATAGAAAATTCAAAAGGACAGCATTTATTTGAATTAAGCTATTAACTGTGTTTATGCTGCAACATTCATAATAATTAGCAACAAATCAGGATCATGTGACACTGAAGACTGGAGTAATGGCTGCTAAAAAAAAATCAGCCATGACACCACAGAAATAAATTACATTTTAAAAGTTTTTTTTTAAATTGGAATAATATTTCACAGTATTGCAGTTTGTGTGTGTGTGTGTGTGTGTGTGTGTGTGTGTGTGTGTTTTGAACATAAATTCTTTTGAAAAAAGAATTTTGACCATTAGTGTTTGTTTGTTTGTTTGTTTGTTTTAAACCCACATTTTCAATAATATGGTGAATAACTAAAGAATAAAAGTGTTGGAAATTCTAGCACATATCATTCACATCATAATACAAATATTCAGATCTTCAGAAATCAGAAACTGACATTTAAAAAAAAAAAAAAAGATGAAAAATGTGTTTGTCAAGAACAAATGAAAAATGCATTATGATCACGTCGTACATAACACCAGCAATTTTTCTGTGCTTGTGAGAGATGAAACTCTCTTAAAAATAAGTCATATTTGCCGATAGCCAACAAATTTCTAAGCTGGAATGTTTTTGCAGAAACGGCAGCGCAGGGGGAATGCCAGTGTGATATTTTATATAAATATATTTTCAAGAATTGATATAAATATATTTTCAAGAATTGCCATGCACAAGTAAAAATTATGCCCTTAAGTTAATTCGTGCCTGTTTGATTCCAATGGTTTTCCTATATCTGTGATTTCAGTCACACAAATGCTTTACATTGGTCCCATGGAGCAGATGGAATCTACTTTACTGCTTTATCTGCAGTTTGTGGAGACACAACTGCTCACTGGAAAAATAGCTCAGTGCATCAAAAGGTAAACAACCAGCTTCGAGATCTCTTCTAAAACAGGATAAGCCTTTTCTAAACATGAGGAAATCTTCTTGTATTTTGAATGCCACTTATCTGAAATATATGTTTGGATACAGAATTTATTGCGCCTTACAGACTCGCATTTCTGAGGGATCCTTGGTAGAAATCCTCAGGGAATGTAGCTTTCTGCCTTCCTGTGCCTTCGGTCTTATAGGCGGTGACAACTCAGCGCTTGACAGGCGAGTGAGACAACCTGCCACAGCGCTCCGAGACCTTCCCAGGATGTCGAGCCCTTCTGGGGCTTAATCTCAGTATGGTGGGTCGCTTCTATGTCAGTGCATCAAAAGGTAAATAACCAGCTTCGAGATCTCTTCTAAAACAGGATAAGCCTTTTCTAAACATGAGGAAATCTTGTATTTTGAATGCCACTTATCTGAAATATATGTTTGGATACAGAATTTATTGCGCCTTACAGACTCGCATTTCTGAGGGATCCTTGGTAGAAATCCTCAGGGAATGTAGCTTTCTGCCTTCCTGTGCCTTCGGTCTTATAGGCGGTGACAACTCAGCGCTTGACAGGCGAGTGAGACAACCTGCCACAGCGCTCCGAGACCTTCTCAGGATGTCGAGCCCTTCTGGGGCTTAATCTCAGTATGGTGGGTCGCTCGCTTGACAGCTTTTAATTCTCTCTGGGCAACATTCATCATGCACTGTCTGCTATGGGCGCTGGATCAGATGTACCCCAGGATATTCACATTCCAGCCAACGTGTCCCAACCCACTTTACACTGTCACATATATTCATGGCTCTTTTATTCATGAGTTTGTTTGCCTTTTGTTAGGCTCTCTCCCCCGTGCAGCGTCTTGAGTGACAAGAGAGCGGCCGGCCGCTAGACCAGACTGCTCAGTTTAGCCCAAAATGCACAAAAAAGGATTACACAGCGAGATGTGATATTCATGGTGCACATTTCACTAGATGTAATGTTAGTCTTCTCTTTAATTTGAAAGGAAATCAATAGGCAAGCTAATTGAACCATTTTTCTGTTTCAATATTTTAATTCACAGACTACTTGTATTTAACTGACGACATGTCAAACATGTGAAAAGTAACTAACTTTAACAGACTTATAATGAGAAAATGATATTGGGTTATTTTAACAGTTGTTGGGGCAAACAGAAAAAAAAATCATTAAAATAATATGAAAATAATCCACTATCTTTGTATATGCTTGTAAATATAATATTTTTAATATTAGTATTTTTTTCCTATGGTTTTATTCTTTTCTCTCTAATAATGTGTTTAAAAGTCTGTGTAAAAAAGTAATGTGTTTTGTTTAAACTTACATTATAATTTTTCTTTGAAGTCACAGTTTTTCTTTCTCTTTTTTTTAAATATACAGTTTATATTTCAAAATGTATTTATTGTAAATTGCAAATGACTGTTTAATAACAAGCAAAAAAGCTATCAATGACAGTCTAGGTATCTCTCATTCATGCTGTTTAAATTCAGTGATCAACATTTTTAGGCAGCATTTTTTTTGTACATTCTTAAACGTTTTTTTTAAGAAAAATACACTTCCTTTTCTCAGTCGCAGAAAGAAAATTTCTTGGCATGTGCTAAATAAGTGTCATCACTCACTTTCAGCATTTTGATAGAAAAAAAAAACAATCCAGAAAAGAATCAAATATATACAAACTGTAAAAACATGCTTAACATGCGGTCTATTAACAGAAAGATATTCATCTGCAACTCAGTCATTTTCCCAAATATTTCTTAGTTTCCAGTTTTTAATACAAGGACTATACCGCAAATCCATTTGTAAAACCTTAATCTTCCTCTGGAAGAAACGTTGTGAATAAGAATGTTGTTGTGGCTTAAACATTTCCAGTGAAATCCAATCAGGGACTTAACACAAAGCGTCTATCAGACTCGGAGGGGAGAGAGAGCTTTCAGGAAATTAAACTTATTTCAATGAAAAATTAAACGCAGTTCAAACCAGACCCTATTGAGGGGGCATTCAATTCGGGTGGGAGAGCGTTTGACATTTTTAATTAACTCGGGCTTTGTAGTAGCCCTGGGTTCATCACAAACCAGCAGTGTACCTCAGTAGTCGAGATGCAGCCTTTCAAAAGGGCAAAGCTTCAGACGTTTCAGCCAGAGCTCTACAACGCACATACAGAGATATCACGAGCTCTTCCCCAATAACCCTGCCCGTCTGACCTCCGGTGACCTTCCCGCTCTCTTTTTCTGCCAGCTTCTACTGACTTCTGGTCCTCAAGTGTCAGTCTGAATAGAATTCTGTTGCCAGAGCAGAATTTAAGTCCATCTTCTCCCCTTGAGCTTTGGCACACACATGACACTCCGTCCTCAGCATGGGGAAATAAGGCCCTCATGAAAACACAAGTCAGCTTGCCACAATGTTTGCAACCCACACCATTTCAAGAGGCTGCGTCTTATGCGTTTGGAGTCCCTTTGACGTGCTTTGTTTTAAGCTCTGTGATCATAATCATATCACGATAGCTTGGCTTTTTAAACGATTTGTTCCCCTCTCATAAGTGTGCTTGGGTTCTGATGCTTAATAATAGTGAGATTAAATGCGAATTTGTGTTTTGTTATATGCAAATAACACTGCTGCAATTAAACCTTAAAACCAAAAGAGTTCTTCAGGGCTTCAGAGTTGAGAATAATATCATTTTAAAGTAATTTCTTTATTTATTTAACCAACTCCACAGAAAGACTGGCTGATTACACGCTTGCTGATGTGGATTATAGATGAGACTGTAGAATATAATCAGTGCATATTTATGTCACAGTGCTTCTGATTTCAATCTCTTTTAGGTTATTGGATCTTTGAACGTCTGGACCGCATGTTTCCATGATATGGGGAAATTATTTGCTTTATCCGCGGTGGTGGGAAAAAGTGTGCAGCTCTTGTTGCTTTTAAACAGCTGCTGGGTACAAAGAGAATATAATGAAAAGTACACAAAATCGGAATGTATACACGCACTTCTCCCACCATCTTTAAATAGCACAAAGCTGGCACTGTATTTCGAGGACGGCGATGGTTGAAAACTTGCTATTAAAAAGTCATGGGAAAAACATAACAGATAAAAAGTCGCATGCGATTCTGAGGAAAGAGGCTGATTTTTAGAGAAAAACATGGTTTGTCTCAGCTTCTCATCCATGGAGGAGTTTCAGCGGGTGTTATGGGTGCTCTGCGCCCACAGTCAATTAAGTCCACATGGCTTTGGAATATATACAGAAATAATAATTGGGGAAAAATAGCTGTAGTAATTAAATGTCATGAGCAATTTTGCATGTCTCTTTACAGGTATTATACAGGGGGGACCAGAAGAGTTTTTATATACACTATTTGTTGTAACTATTTTATTTTATGGTGCTATTTTTTACTAATTTCTTTTAATAAATCTAGTTTTAAATCTAAAATTAAAATATAACTATTTGTGTTATTAAACCAACCCCCATCAAGCATTTCCTCTTTTAAAATTTAAAATGGGAAAAAAGAATAAGATAAATATTATTCAGTTATAATTATTTTTTATTGCACTATTTATCCTAATTTCTCTTAAATTTACAGTTTTAAATCTATCATTCAAATATAAAGAGTTGTGTTTTTAAGCCAACCCACATCAAGCACTTTCCCCAAATCCACTTATTTAATTAGCATTTAAAGTATTTTGCTTTTAAATTGATATAACTTACTTGTGCATACACTCCAGTGTCACTGTTGGCTAAATATCTTGCATGCCATCCATCGCTATACTTTCCCACACTCGCAATTTCAGGCAAAAGACTTCTGACTGTAGCAGTGACTGTGGTTGAAAAGTGGAACGTAATAACAGCATAGAGACCCTAAAAAGGAGCATGAAAAGCAATTAAAGTGTTTATCAGCTAGTAGTCATCAGAAGTCCAAAAAAGATTTTATTTGCGCTACGAGAGCCGTGACAAACAAGCAGTGGAACAAAACCCTCATATGACATTTTCAGAACTCATTGTACGCCTATTGATCCATAGACGAGGGACAAATGACATTTTCTGCTTTGTTACTGGACTCAATCAGTTGTGCTCATTTGCTCGCATTTTGCTTCATGTCATCAATCACATACAATAGAAATCATTTTGTTTGATGGATTTGCTTTTTGCGTCAATACATAGTCTAATAAACGGCAGCCTGGTATCGTAAATAAACAGTTTATGGAAACCTATTCACATTAAATGACATTCTAAATGCCAATGGTTATAAATGCTCGGTACTAATGAAAGAGCAGTGCATAAATTTAAAGGGGTCATATGATGTTGCTAAAAATAACTTTATTTGGTGTATTTGGTGTAATGAAATGTGTTTATGCGGTTTAAGGTTCAAGATGTGAACTTTCTTTCAGTTCATCCTCAAGCTAGATTCTAAGAGATAAAAAGATAAACATATAAGGTACAAATGACAATCAGCACAATCATTATGTTGTTTTCAAGTGATGTAATCAAAGATTGTGCCACAAATGAGTGTTTATCAAAGAAGACATCTTTTAGGACACTAAGAAACAAAAACGCAATATTGATTTTGTGCTACCGTGATGTTTATCTTGGAGTCTAAATAGTCTTTACGTGCATGAAGGTGACTCAGAGCTGGATGGTAAGTGTAGCTGGCTGTGAATTCTGGGAAATACAATGTGATGTGCTTCAGCTGTTTTGCCATTAACCCAGGCGCACCAGCCTAGAAAGGTCATCTGACCTCTCCCGTGTTAAATAAAGGCCTAATGCTTTGAATAAATTGGTCAGATGAAGAGCAGGATTGTTGTGGCACAGCTTGAGCGTCACTGCATTGTGATACAATGACCCACGATGCCTGCGATTTATAGCACAGCTTTTTATTTAGTGATAAAAGCGGCAGTGATGGAAGGTGACAGCTTCTAACACAGAAATAAATCACAGAAAATGGAAGGCTTTCGCTTTGAGCCTACATATAAAAAGTGTCATTTTGCATTATTGATCTCTTGGAAACTATGACCGGGATGATGGATGCCTAAATTTCTGTGAACCTGCATGGATTTTAAAAATATCAAGTGCATGCATTAGGGATATAAATATATGAGGAAATGGGTTTCAGTATTTCATTGCCTCTGACCACGATAAAGGTTATTGTTTTTTGGGTTTGGTAAATGTTGTGAAATATTGACGTATATGCATATGAAAGCATAAAGCTTGACAGAAAGAGGATGATGGCTTAATACAAGTGGGCAATAAAGCAAACATTGCTGTAGCTACAACCGAAGTTAAATGTTTTAGTCTTTACTAGATCACAGTAATCATCATGTTCCAGCAGCTGCTGGACTAAAATAATGTAATCTTTTTTTTTTTTTCAGTTTTATGCAATAAAACGGCTCTGAGAATGTTAACAAAGCGCCATCCGCATTTTACCCGTGTGCAAAAACCCAGCGTGGAAGTGGCTTTGAAGCTCGCTAGCGATTGTGCAAAAATAGCATAGCGTGACAAAAACCAACTCCCGTTAATATGCACTGTCTTGTTCTGAATGCACCCACACAGAATTTTCATCTACCCGTGTGCGGTTTGCGTAGTCGGTGAATCTGAGGCCTCTGGAGTGCAAGCGTGTCAGCCTCTATCAACCGCAACAACATGCATGCCATTTCTGGGCATGAAAACCGCAGCAGCTCACCCCGGAGCCGCGACTTAGCTTGCCAAACAATACCTTACAGTTACACGCGCTCTTTTAATCATGACATCATGAGTATCGGCTTCCTCGTCTGAAAAGGCGGCCAGATGCAGCTGCTCGTGTCAATCCACAAAGCAGACAAGTGCACGCAGATGAGAGAGGAGCTTTGCCGCTTTGGCACAAAAGCTACTTCATATTACAAGAATGAGAGACAAATGTTTGAAAGACTTTAATGAAACTGTCATTGTCGATTATCTATATGCAGCTGACGGTGTCGGGCTAACGCTCAGGAAATGTGTGCATGTTGCTAACAACACTTTCAGATGGTTTCCTGAGTGATGGCATTGTAGTTTGTAGAAATCACGCTGGCTTTTATGAAGTCTCTTGGGTCGTATTACTCAACTTGCATATGATTAAGATGTATAATAATATATCTTATCTTATATCCTACAACCGTTACTTTTGTTCCTTCAAAAGTGCTGATACATACAGACAGAAAGCACAGAGACTTTTCACTGTATTTTTTTTTTTTTTAGTGTGCTCCAGGAGCCGCGACTTAGCTTGCCAAACAATACCTTACAGTTACACGCGCTCTTTTAATCATGACATCATGAGTATCGGCTTCCTCGTCTGAAAAGGCGGCCAGATGCAGCTGCTCGTGTCACTCCACGAAGCAGACAAGTGCACGCAGATGAGAGAGGAGCTTTGCCGCTTTGGCACAAAAGCTACATCATATTACAAGAATGAGAGACAAATGTTTGAAAAACTTTAATGAAACTGTCATTGTCGATTATCTATATGCAGCTGACGGTGTCGGGCTAACGCTCAGGAAATGTGTGCATGTTGCTAACAACACTTTCAGATGGTTTCCTGAGTGATGGCATTGTAGTTTGTAGAAATCACGCTGGCTTTTATGAAGTCTCTTGGGTCGTATTACTCAACTTGCATATGATTAAGATGTATAATAATATATCTTATCTTATATCCTACAACCGTTACTTTTGTTCCTTCAAAAGTGCTGATACATACAGACAGAAAGCACAGAGACTTTTCACTGTATTTTTTTTTTTTTTTTAGTGTGCTCCATAAAAGCAGGGAACTCACGTTATAACTTCACTAGTACCATCTTTATGAACCAATTTGTTCAAAACACCCATTCATTCAGGAACGAAACAAGTGACTATAAATCATACACAGCTTCTATATGTCTATTTAACATCTGACAGGAAGGTCTTAGCAACTATTGCAGATGGGAAAACATGCACATCTGTCTAGACAATGTGCATGTGAATCATTGAATGTATTTGTTCAAAAACTGGTTGTATCTGAAATTGCCCTTATACTCTCATTCCCTATTACCTACATTACTAATAATATAGGCCTACTTTATATACATACTAATATAGTACACAGAATGTATGACTAAAAATGAGAGGCCCAATTTGTATACTAAGCAGGAAGTGCTGCAGCATCTTTTGGTTCATTTAGCGTGTCACTTACAGCAGGCAAGTGTATAATTTGTTATTGAGGTGCATTATGGGATTGAATGTGTGCACTTGATAATATCCACTATGGTTTCGGACACCACTACAAATGTCGCCTTAAAAGTGCACAATATAAAGGTACGATTTCAGACACAACAGTTCATGTTGTTATGTTGTAGCTTTGTTTATAACTATTTTCATTGACGGAGCAAAAATGCGAGTAACTTTCAATATTGTGTCTAAGATAAGTTACATTGAAAAATAATTATCATAATTTTAATGGTGAAAGACTATAGAAATGCTACCATAAAAACCTGTTAAGTGGCTAACAAGACCTTAAAAACATGGGACATTTCATGTAATTTTACAGTAAAATACTGTTAAATATACAGTTTTCAGAAGAAAAAGAAGTCACCATGATTTACATTTTTATATTATAATTGACATCCCTAGAATTCCCAAATTTGATGTTTTTCTTTCATTGAAATAATGTTTCTTCTTAGATTCAGTTAATGAAATACAGTCAAACCAAAATGTATTACCTTTAACATTTCTCACATATCACAGTTTATTCGCTATAGTTTAGAAAATGGTAATAAAGTATGACAAGAACTCAGAGTTAAACTGTTTCAGAACAAATTCATCTTGATAATGTCAGATAACTTTGATAGAAATGGATTATAATAAACCAAATTTATTCAGCTGTTAAATTTAAGAACACAATTAGATAATACCAATTTAGGTCAACCAATTACCAAGCAATGCTTAATTTTGTTCAGTCTGTGGTGTAAAAAGGTCGCATTAGCAATTAAAGAAAAAACACTAAAGCAAAACATGGTCAGGTCAATGTGTCTGAATATTTTTTGATTCCAAATTTTACTGGTAGTCCACTATATGAAGAATTTTTGGGTATGTCACAGTTCACTTTATTTTGCTATCCTCACATTTATGAACTATAGTGTCCTTCACCCAGTCGTAAAAAAATATAAAAAATTATATCTGGTGTCTGAATAATTTTTGGTTTGACTGTATATCATACTTTTGTTCAATTTTACTGTCAATTTAAGGTCAATCTGTAAAACGTAAAATGTTCCTACTGTATTTTTTTCAGTAAAGTTCTGACGAGCACACCTGCTGGGTTTTTTTTTTTTTACAGTAAATTACATGTTTTTTTTTTACAGTTTACTCAGTATTAACTTCTAGTTTAAAGAACTTGCACAAAATCAATCTCAAACTCACAAGTATTTTGTTGGGCTGCGGTAGTAAATATGTCAGCTGGATAATAATGTTCTCACTTAAAACGTAGCATGTGTGGTGAACGCAAACCACAAATGTCAACGACCTTCAGCATTGTGTAGTTCTAAACTTGAGCCACGCATTCTCTAATTGCAACTCATGTCTGCAGGGACCGACTGTCAAACACATTTACAACACTGTCGTGAAGCAGCCCGTGCCATCTTTGAATGCTACATGCAAGCAATGTTATTTCTCTGAGGATGTGATGTCTCTAAAATGTTAGTCATACCACATGGGTGGAAACCTTCATTACTCATTTTGCCTTATGAGCTTTCTGGCTCAGACCAAATAAGCTGTTACCAGCACCCCCTTCTCCAAAATGAGATACCCAGCTGTGTGGGGAGAGTAAAATGATAAAACCTGAATAAAGGATTGCTAGAAAGGAGAAGTAAAACATACATGCTGCTATTTCAAGCCCAGCAAAGCTGATTGCACTTTGTTTCCTTTTAATTTCTAATGGCTCCATCTCCTGTGCTCTCTGGGGTGTATCCAAATGCATAGAAACAGCTGTCTGCAAATCTGGGTCATACCAGCCCAGCCTTCACGTCCTTTACAAGAGCAGAACCCAGGGAGCATAGCAAACACAAACCATCCTGTAAGACCTTTGAATGTTTTTTTTATAATTGTGCATAGATTCAATCAACATGTTTTATTACAAAAAGCCCACACCCATGTCCTTGCTGTCAAACCGTTTTTCCCGGATTTGTGATTGCTTGAGCGGAGCATTGACGGATGCAATTTTTTACAGACATCCCAGACATCCTTGGGGGTGCTTTATAGTGACAGTAAATGTGGCTTGGATATTGAAACGCACCCTGCAATTCGCATGACAAGATCCAATGCTCTCTGAATTGCTGCGCCTTATAGCTGTATTCAGTAAAACAGCATTATCTAAATACTCCTATGACTTGGCTGTCTTCTTCTGAACTGGTCTTTGCGGCGCGTTTGTCAAGATATAAATCGCAGCTGCTTTTACGGTAATTGTTTAAAGTATCCCTATAGAAAAAACCCCTAAAGGAATTTTATCAAAAACTAAAGAGATCAAATCAAGTGTGATCTGAAACTCCAGGATTCTTTGATTTTCAATAGTTTAAAAAAAAACATACTACATCAGTATATTTAAAAGAAACTACATGGGAAATATATGAGCTTTAAAATACAAAAGAGATTTTAGTTAAGAGGCATTATACAGATCATTTTATCCCGATACACTTTATATATGTGTTAAAAATGTTTTTATTATGCTGTGATTTTTCAAAGTTGTAAATAAATCCGTATTGGAGTATGTTCTACTATTTCAGTTTTTCTACCTAAAAATTTCATATTCAATGTGTTACTTTGCTTTTTCTTTGTAATAGTTTGTGAAATTGACTTGAAATTTCTGAGTAAAAACTGTTTCTACACCAATTTTTTTTTCAGTGTAGGATTCCTTACATTGGTTCCAAATTATGACAGAAATTCCAAATGGATTTATTTGGGATTTTCTGACTATTAAAACTATAACTATATATAATATTGTAATGTCAAATATTCCACGTCAGAGCTGTGTTAGAATGTTTCAGTAACCAGATCAATTTCCCTTTGTCCGGAGAGTAGTGTCTAATAATAAAGCAGCACAATTGTTACCTCAGCAGCTGAGTCATTCAATAGAAGTTAAATACGAGTTTTCCTACAATACATAGTGCAGTCCATTTCAAAGCATTAACACTGTGAAAGACGTTAGTGGAACAGGAGAACAGTGGTTGTCCTGACAAACCAGGTTTATAGAACAATAAAACGCACTTGTACTCAACTGTGAAGCCTGACTGGAGAAGAGTTACAGCACAGCTTCAATTCATAAAATGACTTTCATTGAATTCTGGCTTTCCAAAAGTGACGTCACAAGGTTTATATGCTCTCCTTTTCAACACAATGCAGTAATCCTACCAGCAGCCATTTCAGTGGACTCATGCTGGGTAGCTGTAAAATGGAGAACGACCATATATTGAGAGCTGATGGGAAACCAATTTTCTTTTTCTCGAGGGAACATATTTCACGTGGTTCTGGTATCACAAAATGCTTTGAAAATTGTCTTGAAAATAATAAGCAGATCAAAAAGTTGTCCTAGAGAACCTGAGGTATCATGGACATGGTCAGTAATGCTGTCAACACCAGTGCCTTTATTCAATACTGTTAGAAACTCCCTGGCCCAGATTTAAAAAAAGAAGCCACCTGATCTGAAATTCAATCCCATATTGAGTGCATGTGTAAGTGAAAATTGAGGTCATGCTAATCTGTACCTCTGTCTCTTTCTGTCAAATCATAATCCAATCCATAACCTGCCACTGAAGCCATATAAAAGTAAATGCATAATCCCATATAAGCCTGGGTTTTCACCAAAAGCCTGTAAACTACAGCTAATGCTTTGTGTGTTATAAAAAAGGGAGTTCATAAGTGATATCCCAAATCAAGGTTGTACCACTTTTAACTGTAAAAGAGGTTTAGCATGCAAATGCATGAATGGGACCTGAATTATAATCATGACACTCCATTTGTATTCAGGACCATACTACACAATCATAATCCTGATTGCATTTGCTGCTCAAAGTGGATCTTTTGCCTGCGCTTATCTCCTAATACAGAAGTAGAAAGACAGGATGTGACGCTCTGAGAAAAAAAGAACAAAAAAGAGAAAAGAAAACAGAACCAGCATGTGGTCTCTAGAGTGATTCCTCTGTTACTTCTGTCACTGTGAAATCAAAGAGCAGAAACACAATGTCAGTCACTTTCTGGAATATCTCTAAAGCAACAAATTAATTTGTATCACTGTCTTGGAAATTGCCGGAAATTTCAGGTTTTAATCATGGGTAATTAATTTACTGTGTTTTTTATTTATTTTATTATTTTATTTATTTTTTGTATATATTAAATGAATAGTTCCCCCCAAAATGAAAATTTGCTTAAAATTCACTCACGTTCAGGCCATCCAAGATGTAGATGAGTTTGTTAATTCATCGCAACAGATTTGGAGAAATTTAGCATTACATCACTTGCTCACCAATGGATCCTCTGCAGTGAATGGGTGCCGTCAGAATGAGAGTCCAAACAGCTGATAACAACACCACAGTAATCCACAAGTGATCCACATGACTCCTGCATGTGCATGATTTAGACATTTTTAACTTCAAAAAATAGCTTCTGGATAAAAACAAGTACTCCATAATATCGCTTTCTCCAGTGAAAAAGTTAACTCCCTGTTGTCCACTCACATCAAAATCCACCGTCATATATTGTTTTTGCTTAATCTGTGCATACATTTCTTTCCTGATTCAGACAAGACGATTTTGCATTCCTTTCATTTTAAAAGAAATCCTGAAATAAAAAAATAACCAAGTATTGTTGGTAACCACCATGTCTTTTTGATGTTCCTCGCATAAGATGCTGGTTTGTTTCAAATAAGCAATAACCAGCATAAACTAGCCTGGACCAGCATGGAAATTGATGCTAAGCTGGTCTATTCAGCAGGGAAAACTGGGCTGATAACATGATACCTTAAGCTTGTGTAGAACAGGATGATGTTAAGTGATACTTCTAGTTCTTAAACAATGTGTTTTTGTCTTCAGTTTCAGCTGCATCTGTCCTTCCCAGTGTTTCTCCTGCTCTCTGAGTCATCTAGTGTAGCCACATTAGCACCTTCACAGTCAAGTCCGACTCTTAGCACTGTCTGGAGCAGCTGTGTCAAATGTAACCTTCGCAGTCTGCTCATTACAGTCCCCCGTATCCCTGCCATTAACTGGGTCATGGTAATTCAGACACCCACAAGTGGCTATTACACGAGTCTTGACTTAAGATAACTTGAAACCAGCCAACAGCCAACATGGAAATGAATGTGCTGCTATAGAACAGAACCTACAACATAAGCACTCCATCTGCTGGCCGAGTCGAAAATGACCCTGTTACTGCATCCCAATTTGCATACTATTCAGCATGCAAGATTAGAATTTGTGTGTCCTACATCACAGTAAAGCAACTATGTAACAAAGTTCGTAGATCGGGAAGAAGGAGGCGGAACCGGCGAACATTCAAACATAATTTAATAATAAAATAAACAAACACAAAATAGCGCGACAGCCCCTCACGGACGACTGCCGCGCACAAACAGAACCAAAACACAAAATAAAGTCCAGGCCTGGTCCTCTCTTGTCCTGTACTGTCGTTACTCCTCCTTTTATCCCTCCGGAGCTCCTCCGTGGGACTCGAGACCGGTGAGTGGCGCAGATGTCCTGCATTATCACTTACTCCACCGGCCTCGCTCCGGTCCCACGGCTCTCGGCCCCGCCCCTCTCGTCACAAACTATATGTAACATTTTTAAACATTTATTAACAGTTGTAAATATCAACACCTTGAAATGTTTTAAAATCATTCTGACTCTCTTCTAATAAGGCAAATGGCTTCTGTTTCTTTTCCATGCTTCCCCCAATCATCTGTATTGGGAGTATGTAGGCTACTGTAAGTTTGGTGAGCAGATACAAAATTCCGCAAAAACTGAGGATTGCTTTAAAGACAGAGTAAGTGATTTTTCACAAATGCTATACATGAGCAATATCACACGTGTAGCTGTGTGATATTGCTCTATATCAGCATGTCTGTGATTCGGCATTTATACAACAGTTCGATGGCACAAGTGTATAAATAGATAAGAAACCATCATGGAGCGTCTTAAAAAAACAAAAACAAAAAAAAACAAAAAAACTTTTGTGTGTGGAACTACTTCCTTGCGCCACCGATTCAAATCTTAAATTGTCAGTTTAACAGATGAGCCCAAACCTCCGTTACTAATTTGCAGGGGTGTGGACTCGAGTCACATGACTCGAGACTTGACTCAGACTCGAGTCCCAAATTTGATGACTTGCGACTCGACTCGACATAATTAAAGAAGACTTGAGACTCGACTTAGACTTTGACAGCAATGACTCGAGACTTGACTTGGACTTGAGCCCTGTTACTCGGAAAGACTTATGATCAGATCAGAGTCGTTATTACTCTAGACGCGTCCCTGCGTGCTTGCGCTTGACTGGCAAAAAGCCAGAGACTGTGTTCAGGGAGCGCTGGATATACAGTATATGCTAGTATAAATTAATGGAGTAATAGCATCATTTACGACAAAAGAACCGAGATAAGAAAAAAAAAAGAAGACACGATTCGTATATAACTATCTCCGCTCGTGAAAAGGGCTGCCCTGCCCGTTTGATCGCCGCCCAGCAGACACACGGAGCAGGCATGAGAAACGAGAGGCGCGGCCGCCATCACTTCACTGGTGCTGGCCTCATCATCACCGTGACCGCTGCTGTTAAACGCTAAACATATTCCTCACTTCTTCAAAACAACGACTTGGTCACACCTCTGCTAATTTGAAAACATCAATTTGGAACTAGTAACAAAGCGTCTTACAAGGTGTTGTTGAAAGATAAAATAGCCTAATGTTCTTGTTTACAAAAAAAAAAACTGTATCCGTTTTCTCACCTTTACCTTCGGTACATCACCAGTGTAAGCTTCATTTTCGCCCACTCTACCCTTAAATAAAACCTGAGAGGTTTCTGTCACTCCATTGAAAGTCCAGCTAACCAAAACATCCAAAAAAGGTCATAAAGGTGAATCCATATGAATCGAGCAGTTTAATATGCATGTTGATTATTGTTTAGGTGTAAACAAAAGTCTAAATTAAATCAGTTCATCATATAAATCATTCATGTTTCTTTAAAGGATCTGGATCTTTTAAGTTACCTGGACATGGGACAATATGAGGGTGAGTAAACGATGACAGAGTTCTTGAGTATTTGAGTGAACTTTAAATGGAAACCGTCTTTTCACAATGTTATGTTATAGTATGTCCCAGTACTGACTTACTGTCTTATTACAGACTTATCACCAGCAATGTACATAGTTTAGAAATATACATGCTGGTAAAATTATGTTTTATTGCAATGCAGAGTAAATAAATAATAAAAAAGAAAGTGTAAAACAATAAATATGATCTTACAAGTAATTTTTAAAATTTAGTCAACATAAATAGTTTGAATATGTAATATGTTGTTGAATTAGTCCCTTACATGATGATCATTAGAAATCTATCAATATAAAATGGGACTTGTCTGTAATCTTGCTGGCTAAGGCATAAGTCATAAGATTGTACTATTTCAATACTCCTTGGGACTAAATTGGCCCACTTTCTAGTATATAAAAGTATACTTTTAAGTATAACAGTAGTAAACTTTGAGTACACAACTAGTTTACATCAAAATGTTTAGTTTGTACTGCAACTATACTAAAAGTGAACTTATAGGTATACTGATAGTTTACTAATTAAATACGTAGCATTTTTAGTACACTTTGAAGTATAGTATCAGGAAATTACTAGTTTAGTAGTTTTATACTGCAACTATACTCGTAAGTTTTCTTTAATTATTTAGCAAGGATGCATTAAATTAATCAAAAGTGAAAGAAAAGACATTTATAACATTACAAAATTTCTGATTCAAATAAATTCTGTTCTTTTGAACTTTCTATTCATAAAAGATTCCTGACTAAAATGTTTCATGGTTTCCACAAAAATATTAAGCAGCACAGCACTGATAATAAGAAATGTCTCTTGAGCAGCAAATCAGCATATTAGAATGATTTCTGAAGGATCATGTGACACTGAAGACTGGAGTAATGATGCTGAAAATTCAGCTTTGCTATTACAGGAATAAATTATACTTAAAATAAAAGGTAGAAAACAGTTTAAATTGTAATATATAATATTTTTTCACATTATCACTATTTTACTGTATTTTTGATCAAATAAATGCAGCCTTGGTGAGCATAAGAGACTTAAAAAAACATTTAAAACTCTTACTGACCTCAAACTTTTGAATAGTTGTGTAAAATTTCAAGTCAAACCAATGTTTCATTTAAACAGTATGTACTTGGTGAGTAGCTGTGTAATTAAGCCGGATAACCACTCAAGGTCAGTCCAAAGAGCCATAAAGTTACCTGTCTGACATTGTTCTATTGGTGTATATCCAGTTTAGAGGACAGCGAGCAAAGTGGGATTATAACAAACGACAGAAGATGAACTCTTACTGACCTCAAACTTTTGAATAGTTGTGTAAAATTTCAAGTCAAACCAATGTTTTATTTAAACAGTATATGTACTTGGTGAGTAGCTGTGTAATTAAGCCGGATAACCACTCAAGGTCAGTCCAAAGAGCCATAAAGTTACCTGTCTGACATTGTTCTATTGGTGTATATCCAGTTTAGAGGACAGCGAGCAAAGTGGGATTATAACAAACGACAGAAGATGATTCCCAGTGATGAATTGGATGTCAGTTGGCGCATCCTGGCCCGTTTAACTTTCACAGAGTTGATCCATCTCCTCTCGAGTTTTGGAGGCTGCTCAAAATACAGCGCCAGAGAACTAGAGCAGAGTGAAAAATGTTCAGGAACTGTACTATTAGACACCAGAAACCCTCCAGCGGCTAAACCAAAATAAGAAGCCTCATTGTGACCGAGACTACACCCTATTTTAATTCTCTATGGAGTTAATTAGGCCAGCGTGGTTACAACACTACTATACATAATGGTTCCACAGTACTCTTCTCAGGTGGTTTTGTGAAAACAGGGGTGTGTGGGAAAATGATAGCAGATAAATCCTCACACATGACAAATTCTTGTTGTTTTATACTTGAGGGAAAGTCAGACTGTGGTGTAATAGCACGGTGTAATAATTTTCTATGCATATAGACATTTTATATTTATTTCACATAGACTGAGGTAACCGCATTAAAAAATATTTTGTGCAAAATTATACTGTGTCTGTATAAGATGTTTTTATTATTATTATTATTATTTTGTCTAGATTGTGGTAATTAAATAACGAGTCTATAGCCTAGTGGTTAATACATAATATAGGCTACAGTAGCCTATATATATTAAAAATGTATTCCATAATATGAACAGAAATCATTTTATATGTCTATGCACATTTTTATATAATGAACAGGTTAATGGTTAATGCACGTTTTGACAGTGAACTGTGGTGTCATATAGTATGTGTGACAAGTTTGAGCCCGGTTCATTTTGTCTGGTCCATATTATATCTTGTCTTTTCTCTACTATGCCTGTCAATAAAACATTAAGGGTTGCTATTTGAACCCCCAATAGAGTCAGTTCATGAACTGGAGAGGGACTGGGATCTCCCATCACCATCATGCCCTTGAGCAGCCTCAGGTTGCCCCAGGGTGACTGTCCATATAGTAAAAGTACTGCAAATCTGGTGACTAGAATATTTTAAAAGTATGAAAATAAGCCCTTCCTGCTGCATGCAATTAAAACCTAATAATGTGACTGCTGTCATTATATTCAGTAAAAACAATTGGGTGAGGGCTAATACCAACCCAGCAGTTTCTCTATGAATGTATTAACTAAGAATAGGTTAGATAAATTAGGAGGAAATCTGTACTGTGCCTGCTATCCGGGCAGAAAGGGATCGACTGCCTAGAATTTGATTGCCTATTGCATTGCTGTTCTCACAGAGTAGCTGTAAATTCTCTGGTGCTTTAATGGATTTTGGTGTTTGCTGATTAGCCCACCATCCTCGTGTGTTTTACCTCCTCATAGCAGCATATCACCACAGTACAGACAATCTCCAGAATCTTCTTCCGTTAAAACATCGTGAATCGTATTCTCTCTGCATTGGTCCGAGGACGTGGCCAGCATTTGGCATAATATGAACTGTAGTTATAGATGTAAATATATTAAGTTATCATTTGTATTTAATCACATTTATTTGTATACCGAAATGTAGCACATGTACACTGGTGGTTTTAGATAAATTGACTCGCTCTCTCTGCTGTGCCTCTAGCTACCCCAAATAAAAAATTCTATCAAAAGCAATGTTTGTCAAGACCACTGGACAGTAAAAAAAAACGTTGTGCAGCAGCGCCATCTGCTGTCTTGACCATGTTACTTTTTCCTAACACCATGTAGAAGGCTTTAAAAAACTGTGCACAAAATGTCCCCACTATCTTAATCCTAATCACTGAAATAAGTCTTGAGAAATCTTGTCTATTGGAAAACCGTAGGCTCTATAAGTGGGGGGAAAAATAACTGCGGCCTGCAACTTTAAGTCAGCTGTCAGCCAATTTTGTATAATACTATAACAGTATTTGGGAGCCTACATCTATGTTTGGAAGTATTAATAAATCCCACATGAAAAAATACTATAGTAATTTATAGTAAATACTGTGTTTTTGAACCATACTATAGTAAAGTGTATTATACTGTATATAT
>NW_015624123.1:60677-97796 GCF_001515625.1 Sinocyclocheilus rhinocerous
GCGGAGTTGCTACACAGAGTGGCAAAGGTGCCACCTGACGAGATTGATGACAGGAACAGACGTGGTTTTTTGGCTTGGACTAGGGTACTAGTACCCCTGTGTAAAGTTATAGCCAGTCTCTGAGTGGAGGCTGGAGCCTGAAGCAGTAAAACTGTAGGCAGCATAGGCGACCACAGAGCCCAACATCAGTCCAGACATGTAGGACACAGTCATTATGTTCCCTGTGGGAAAACAAATCACATGAACTCAAGTTAATGACTGCATCTCTAGAGAAGAGATTATAAATGCATCCTTCTGAAGGTTTAGGCTTACATACAAGAACCTGTTCATCTGCATAGAGTTGTGCATGTATACTCTATGAATCTAAATGGGGTGATAGATTTACCTGCTAGTTCCCTCTGCTCAGGTGCCACCTTGCCTGCAGCATGAATCATGGGAACACTGCCAAAATAGCCATTAGTGACGCCCATGAGGAGAGAGAAGATGCAAGGCCATGCCGGGTGGCTGAAGGTGGGCTTCTGAGCCGGATACACACACATGATGAACAGAGGGATGAAAACTACTCGCACACACGAGCAGAAGAGAAGACGAGTCCCGTTCCATTCATACGGCACGGCTGCCACGATCTAGACACAAAGGAGAGACAAAGTTTGGTGTCAAATTACTTCAAAGAATGTAGAAGATGACATATAATCCGTAATGTCATAATGTCAGTGAACATACTTTGCCCACAAAGTCGGATATGTTGAAGATGGCCATGATCAGGATGGGCAGCCATTCCCCCAGTGTGACATTCCTGATCTCCGACTCCAGTCCAGGAAAAAGACACAGCGTGATGAAGTAAGTGACGGCAATAGACAGCATGTAGGTCCAGATCACACGGGCAACCACATATCGATGCAGGATCATGCCTGCAACAGATGGGGTCACTGCTTGATTAACCAATAACATGACTTTTTCAAAGAAATTAAAACTTTACTTCAGGAAGGATGCATCAAAAACAACATTAAAGACTTTCATACGGTTACAAAAAGTCAATTTCACATGAATGTGTTCTTTTGAAATTTCTACTCATCAAAGAAAAAGATGTATCGTGGGTTCCACAAACTGTTTTTGACACTGATAATAATGAGAAATATTTCTTGAGCAGCAAATCAGCATATCAGAATGATTTCTGAAGGATCATGTGACACTGAAGACTGGAGGAATGATTTCATTGTGTGATTTCATTTTCATATTATTGCGTATTATATATTTTTCATATTTACATATTATAGTTGCATTTTGTATATTTTTTAAATATGCACTGCGTATTATATTTTATATGTGTATATTATATAATTAATTAATAACTCAAACTTTTGAATGGCAATGTTCATACAAATACTTGATTATTAGGAATGCAAGGTAACTTATTATTTGAAAATAAACAAAGCACAATAATTTAATAATAATTATTTTATAAAATGTCATTGTGTGATTTCATTTTCATATAATTGTGTATTATATATTTTTTGTATTTATATATTATATAGTTGCATTTTGTATATTTTTTAAAATATATATTATGTATCTTATTTGTATATTATATAATTAGGCTAATAATAATAATACAATTTTCAACCTTAAACATTTGAATACAAATACTTGATTATTAGGAATGCATGGTAACTTATTATTATCTGAGAATAAACAAAGCACAAATGAAATAACATTATTAATGTATAATTTTGCAGATCTCATAATGGATATCTTTAGACAAAATTGTATAATTTTTGTATCGAAAATATCAACCATATCATCGGTTTTTGGCCATAACATGAAAATGATCACTGATTTATTGGTATCAGATAGAATTGTAATACTGATGCACTGCTAAATCATAATTTATTTGTTAATAAGGATTAATATAGAAAATACTGTATTATAAATGAGATCACACCTTTGATGCCTGGCCAGCTCTGTTTAATCTTTGGTTTGGGCACATCAAACCTTACGTAAGTGTTTCCTCCAGCAAAATCTGTGCAGCCGTCTTCAGCTGGGGAAGAGCCCACTGCGCCGTTACCCTTGAAAACAGACAGGACATCTGAACAATTCATACTGAATACATTATATATCCGTATAGCACAGTGGAGTGACTATCAATATTTTTTTTTCAGTTTAATACAGCAAAAACCTTGCATTTTTTGATGTAACAAAACAAAACAAAAAAATAGCACATCAGAAGCAGTGACCATATCAAGCAGGTCACTGTGACTTTGTGAGAGCGTGCAGTGCATTCAGATATCGTAATGCTTTTCTTGATGAACTAGCATTTCTGCAGGGCCTGCTTGAGGAGGGCCATTACTTGATTAAGTGTCTGGCTGAGCTAGTAAAACCACTCTCTTATTAATTTGCTGAGAATAAAACAAGAGCATTCGGGACTCACGGCAGCACAGACGGGGAACTGCTCAGTAGAAATACACCCTCAGAGTAAAGCTCCAGCATAAACTAGCATTCAATAAATAAAAAAATAAATAGGCAGCAATGAACAGTAAGAATCTTTACGATACAAAAATATCTCATTCTGAGGTATTTTGTCTTTGCTAGATTAAATTCCAGTCCTTAGTCCAAAAATCTTAAAGCAAATTGTACTGGATTGCTGATGGATTTTTTTTTTTCATCATAATTTAAATCTGAACCAATTCTAAATACCTCTAATGGACCCTCTTCACATTTTTAAAGTTCTCATAAGTTGGGTAAACTTCTATAGTGGGTAATTTTTCCCAATAGCATGATAGCATTTCTATGACTGTGGTAACCTTTGAATTTCTGGAAGAAGATGAAGAAATCTTGAGAGGAGGAACAGCTGAGTGCTTAGTCTGTCAGCCACAGGACAAACATGAGGCTTATCTGAAGTGCTCTCATATATTACTCCACCCAAACTGTCTGTGTCTGTGTCTGTGTGAGCACTTAAATCACGTTCTCCCTGTGTCCTTCTCAGGGCCGCTGAGAGCACTGACCGGCACAAATGAAATGGAGTTATGGGAGAATTTAGAGAGAAAACACAGCTGAGTATGCGTAACTAAAACAGCCTTTTCACAGTCCAGCTAAATGAAAGAGCTTTACAATTTGACATTCCAGTGAATTTCGTCACACATTTCCAACAGAGCGTGATAATGCTACAGATTTATTTAATTACAAATGGATTTCTAAACCATATAGCAGGAAGAAAAATGTTGTTTAATTTACACAGCATTTTTGAGGACTTTTGTCTAAATGTTGGGCTTGGCAACATAATGCAAAAGTATGAGACAGCTAGAGCACATTTACTATTCTAGACACCCTAATAACATATGACTGGGTAACTCGGTAACACTTTAGTATAGGGAACAATTCTCACTATTAACTAGTTGCTTATTAGCATGCCTATTATTAACATATTGGCTGTTTATTACTTATAAAGCACATATTCTGTATGACCATATTCTATATCCCTAATCCTACCCAATACCTAAACTTAACAACTATCTTACTAACTATTAATAAGCAGCAAATTAGGAATTTATTGAGGAAATATTGAGGCAAAAGTCATAGTTAATGGTTTGTTAATAGCGAGAATTGGGACCTTAAAATAAAGTGTGACCGGTAACTCTTGTACAGCTCGTCTTAGGAAGCTGAATTTCTATTTGGGATATTTTTCAGGTATAGATTTCATTGTTTTACCCTTGGTCCAGACTTTCAATATTAGAATAATTAGTGTACTTGATTACGAGGAGACAATGGCATGGAAGAGCATGCTTAAAATGAAAATTCACGGAAGTGTATTACTATTTATATAAAATATCTACATATTATTTGTGTATTATATATTTTTCATATTTATATATTGTATAATTGCATTTTTATATTTTTTAGAACTAGATTAATTATGGATTATATATTTTATATTTGCATATTATATAATTAACAATAATAATGTTTAATAAATACAATAATATTTATATAATTATATTTATATTGTGCATCATTGCAAATCAAGCTGTAATTTTGTCAAATTATGCAAAAAGAGAGAAATTGATATTTAACTGTATGCATCCGAATTCATGAAATACTTTCTTTCTTATTCTGCCGAACACATTTTACACACAAGATATTTTAAAAGATTGTTGATATTTTTGAAACGATGAGAAAATGACATTTGTTTCTTCAGAAAAATGATGGAATCACTATTGGAGAAAGGCCATAAATAGTTTCATAATGATATGCCCTTCTCACATTTGGCATGCAAAACTTACAAATCTTACTTCTTCCGTAAGGACATCATGGTGGACCTGGTACTGGGTCCCGTTTTGTGAGTGGTCTTTGGCGTGGGACAGGCCCTGTCGTGCCAGACTCGTGTAGTACTGGACAAAGCGTGTCCTTCGCACCAGGACGTGCAGGACAAAACACAGTAGCACCATACAGATGGAAATGATGAAGAAGATGATGGTGTTCTTCCTCTCGTTTTTGATCAATAGTTTGGTGAAGATACGACTGAGTGAAATGATCACTCCTGCCGTGCCTATACAGAAAAAAACAAAAAGAATGAGAATCTTGTTTTTTGCATTTTACCCAAACATCATGGATTTTCATGACCGCATCTTACTCTCTCCGGTCATCACACCCTGTGTGTAGCGCTTGGGAAGCATCCCCATGTATCCATAGAAACTGGACTGCTGTACTGGAGACACAATAGGATGAAAAACTGTTATGGCTGGAAATGGTTGACAACACAATGTGAGCCTGAAAGTCACTCCCAACACGCGTCTGCGTTCATGATGGCTTTGGAAAGAAAAGTATCAACAAATACCTGTGCATCCAAAGGCCACAGTACCCATAGACATCAGATTGATGACGTACGACTGCTTCGTGGTGAACCTCTCCAGCCACACATCAAAAATGGTGACAAAAAGCAGAGGTCCAAGTGCAAAGAAGTAACCTACAAGAGGTGAACTTGGATGTAAACAAATTTTAGATATCATAACTAAAGGCTGAAATACACTACACGACTTTTAAAATCTAAACAGATTTTAAAACACTGGGCATCATACACTAACAGACTTTGTAAGTAGTGACAGAGGAAAACTGGCCATCATACACTAAACGACTGAGGATCACACAATAGCAGACTTTGAAGTTGTTCCGATCACAACAAACTTGCACAGAAACGTGCGCCTTGTTGCTAGGAGACGCATGACAAATGAAAACAATATGCGTTCTAAAATCGGCTGCAAATATCAAACATGTTTGATATCCTCTGACTGGATGGAATCAAAGCCTGAAGCTAAAAAATCAGAGTCTGTGACTATCCTACACTATGTGATTTTCTATGAAATCTGTCAACTCTAATCTGCAGACTGACACTGACTTCTGGCAACTAGCGTTGACTTGTCAAAACAGTATTCCAGCCTTAATAAATAATCTATGCACTAAAAAAAAAGTCTGCAGGACTGGTGTAGGATTTACTTTGAAACAATTTTCACTCAAAAATGACTAGTAAATTTCACAAATAATTAGAAAGAAATTAAAAGTAACACTGAATTAAACATGATATTTTTAAGTATAAAGACTGAAATAGTATTTTCTTTTGAAAAAAAAAAAAAAAGTGTGTTTGCAAACAACATCATAATATTTGATTATATTATAGAATTTGATTTGTTTTTGGAGGGTTTTGGAAGGTATAATTTTCCCTAAAATCATTTACTCACCCTCATGTCGTTCACCCTCATGACATTTTCTTCTATGGACATAAAAGAAGAGAGTTTATAAAATGTCTTAGTGTTTCGGTCCATATAATATACCACTGAATAACACTGTACTGAAAACATATTTGGAATGATTATCTTTTCCACAGACGAAAGAAAGTCATACAGGTCAGCATGAGGGTGAGTAAATGATGGCAGAATTGTTATTTTTGGGTGAAGCGTTAAATTGACATATTTTTCCGTTTGCTTGGGTTGTGTGTGTTTTTGTGTGTCATCAGTCAATCGGTATTGTCGTGGTGTAATTTCCCTGTGTTTATCTGCTGTTTGGGTTATATGTAAGCCGTCTTCTTATTCAGCAGTATTTGGTGAGGGTTATTCCTCAGGTTGAGATGAGTGATGCAGCTGTCAGACTGGCTCCTCCCTCTCCCCTCAGGTCAATCAGCGGCCTCCTCCCCCATCCCTTTGTGCTGTCTGTCTGCTCTAAATAAACACACTCACTCACCCACAGTGATCCTGGTGTGCAGGCTCAGCATCTCCACCAGGACATTGTTTAGGATCACAGCCACTAGGGCCACAAGTATATATGTTAAACCCATGTCAAACACAATGGATGTTCCTGAAAGACACAGAAGACAAAAAGGAAATGACCTCGAAGTTTACTGCATTTTTTTCTTACTATCATACAGGAACCATATGCTCAATCAAACTGATTGTTTTGACATTTTTCATACAAACACAAATGTCAAAACTGATTATCTTTATACAATGAAAGTGCATGATGATCACTGGTCAAAAAAAAAAAAAAGTTTCTTGAGCACGAAGTCACCCAATTAGAATGATTTCTGAATTTTTTCAAATATATTAAAATACAAAACTGCTATTAAATTGTATAAGTATTTCAAAATATTATTCATTATAGCCTACATATATATATAGTATATATTTGCTTTTGATAAAAAATGCAGCCTTGATGAGCATAAGAGACATCTTTAAAAATATATATACATATATAAATATATATAATACATGTAAAAAAATAACATTATAATGAGCAATTCACCATGAAAACACAAGTATAACATGTTTTAAAACTCACGATCGTTAACATAAATTGTACTAATATTTTACTAATATTTCAAAATATTATTCTTTATACTGAATTTTTGATCAAATAAATGCAGCCTTGATGAGCATAAGAGACATCTTTAAAAGCATTATCTATCTATCTATCTATCTCTCTCTCTCTCTCTCTCTCTCTCTCTCTATATATATATATATATATACATATCAAAATACAACATTTTAATGAGCAATTCTGGCAAGCACCATGAATACACAAGTATAAATTTTTTTTTAAAACTCACAATCTTTAACAGATATTTCAACCATAATTTGTTTCATGTAAATGCTACTGAAAATGTAGATCCATAAATATAATGGAGTACCTTCAAATTTATGATGCAGGTAGTCAACATCTGTAATGAAGCTATTGTAAGGCAGCAGGAAGCCCACTCCAGCCAGGAGCATGGCAAAATAGATCCCATGGTAACGGTCATCTGGAATAGGTTCTTCAAACGCTACGCACAGAAATCACACGCATTTGTATTCACAAACGAGTGAGAGTTATAAACAAAAGTCCTGTCTGTGTTGTATTTGTATGACATTTCAAAATATGTGCGTTCTAAATATTTGTCTCTCAGCCAGTGTGCTGTCTCTTTGAAGTATATTTATGCATACGTATGAGACATTTGACATTTTGCTCTCTCGCTCTCTCTCTCTTTCTGGATGAGGAACTGATTGATGGAAGCACTTCTGTTCCTCTTGCTGGCTTCCTAATGTTTATACAGCTTTAGTCCTTTAACACTGCATGCCTAATTTAAGAGATGGAAGAAATGAAATCATGACTAAAAATGTAAAACGTATATTTGACCAAAAGTAGAATATATCTATATACTTAGCTAGCCTAGCAAACTCTAAAGATCAATGTGTATGTTCTCCTACTCCACTGATTTAATAAGCATGACCTTTGTAACCAGGCAACATGAGGGGACAGCAGACTCTCCAGCTAACATGATTACACATAGCTAGTACATGCCAAGTATTGTAACCTTTTAAACTAAAATCTGTATTATTACACATTGTACGAGCACAACACATATGAAATAGTGACTCAAATGACATTTTGTAGTTACATTGAGGCACATCATATGCAGCAGAGACTCACCAGGTTCTGAAAGGGCCAGCACTCCTTTATCTGAGATGTCTTTCACCTGACAGTCCTCTTCCTCCAGCTGATAGCTCTCGAAACTGAAGCTCATCACCACATTGCCCTCGGGAGTCTGGCCAGGGGTGGCCTGTTTACGTCTCTCTACTCCTTTTGAGCCCATAGTCCCTCTTTTGGCCTGGAATATCTGAAAAGGCCTTCTTCAACAGTGTCAGAAATGTGATCTGTAAGAGGATGAAAATAAAGAATGTGTGTGTAAGCAACTTACAAAACAGATTAGATGCAACACATTACATTTAAAATATCCTGATAATCAACCTCAAACGTTAAAGTGTAGTTAAGATGTTTCATTTTTAAGTGTTGTCATCACAGAAGAAAAACATTTTAATGTATACACTACCAGTCAAAATATATTCCACAAAAATATTAAGCAACAAATCAGCATATTAGAATGATTTCTGAAGGATCATGTGACACTGAAGCTTTGCAATAATTTAAAATAATTGTTTTAAATACAATTATTTTATTTAAATAAAAATAATGGTTACGGTTTATTTTTAAGTTGTCCTTGTTACAGTGTAATTATACATTTAAGTACTGAGGAATATTAATTATACATGTACTTACTATATGGTTAGGGTTTGACTTAGGGTTACTTGCATTTAATTATGCATAATCTATTGTTATTATAATAGTAATAAGTACAAGTAACATGTGTAACAAGGACACCGTAAAATAAAGTGTTACCAAAATAATTTTTATTTTAAATATATATCATTTACATTTCATATTATTAAAATATATTCATGATTATTTAAATTGAGCATTTCTTAATATAGTTTCAAATCAATAACACCGTTATTATCGTAATCACGTGAGATAATGACAGTCTTAACAATCTTAAACAGATATTTCCATGTAAGTCTATTTTATGTTTTAATTTGCATGCATCTCTGATGTTCATAAAGTTCAATTCACTCACTATTAGCATTATGGCAAATTTGAGTTTTTCATATTAGTTCACTGAGATGAAAGGGGCCTGTGATGTCAAATTGGCTCTAGTGACTGAACAGTGAAGTGTAATAAAAGCATGCGAAGAGCAGCCTCAAGTCACTTTCTGTTAAATCAGCCGTGCCATGTGACATTTCACTTTTGGCTATATGCTCTATGCCTTTGTGCAAGCAATGTTCTTTTTTTACTTTATTTGCATACGTATACGTGTGCATCATTGGTAATGTATTGTCAAGGGATATATTGCATCCCTGTGTGATCTATTTTAGGAAAGAGCAATCAGACAATCTAAAATAAATCTATATTCTTAATGCAAATCAGGTGCTTCCAGCGAGAAGAGCCTTAGCCAAGATGCCACTGTTGGACATGTTATTGAAATTTTCCTCATCTTGGAAATCTGCCAATGCGTCCTTTGAAGAGGCTGGGGCTGGCAATGCACGACTGGTTCAAAAGAAAAGCAATCTTTGATATCAGTGTTACGTCACTGACTAGAGAGTTGTCGGGCACATTTTGTGCATCCGACCTTGTTGCATTGTGATGATTAAAACCAAATGGAATAGTTAATTTGTTTGTAACCAAACACAAAGACATACTGTACAACAACATATTCACAAAGCTGTCATGTAGCCCATATTATCATAGTGGCTGATGTTGTTTAACTAAGAAACTGTATGTAAACAGTGCTGAGACATGGAAGTAAAAGGCACACCTGCTGAACCATGAACTGTCAGATGTGTCACTCATTTTATTGTTTATGTAGGCCTACAGCCATTTCCTATAGATTGTCATTATAATGTGCACTAGAACGAAAGTAAATATAGCCTATTTCAAATATATTATATAATATAATAACATGTATAAAGGCTTTCTAAAATGATGCAGAGAGCCAATGATACAGAAGAATGGCTGATGAATGCAGATGAAGGATGTAAGACGAACAATAAGAGGACCTGATAGTGCCGTTGTGTGTTTAACATAAACTAAAAGTATACATTTCTGTGGAAAATGTTAGTGAAAAAACAAGACGCTGTAAGACGGAATAAGTCTAAATCCAAATGATGTGCGAAAACTTTCGTTTGAAAAAAATAAACAAACTAATCATGCGCTTCGCTACATAAGCCTACTAGTATATTGAATTAGCAGTAAGCCGAAAAGCAGCTGTATACATATCAGCACGCTTTTTAGAGGGAATTTAATCACTTTCTTCTTTTCAAAACACACCATCCCTGCGAGAAAATGTCACGTAATGTTATCTGCTGCAGGCTGCTTTGTTGTTCTCACTGGACTTGTTATAGCTAGTCATACGATCAAATCGCAGCATATATTTCCATTATTCATCTAGCAGCGCTCATGCATCATTTTAAAGAGACAAAAGCGATACAGTCATCCGAAAGACAACAGGTTAAATCTTACCCCGAACAATTAAATGCGTCTTTCCTCCCTTATTCGCATGTTACTCCGGGTAACCACAAGCCTTCTTTACATATAAAGCATTTTCATCATTGGTGCGGTGTTGTTTGGGTTCTCTGGTGTAAATATCCTCCTGCACAAGGTGAAGAGGCACAGAGCCGCTGTCATTCTCCCTCCCTCCCACACAGCGAGCGAGTTTGCAGCGGTCTGAAGCCTCCAGCTGTCTGCCAAGGCAACCCGCTTTCATTATCGCTTTAAAGGAAACCTGCAAACCTAAAACAAATAGTTACATAGGCCTAGACATGGAATACTTAATTCTGATTGGTCAGTTGCGGAATTCAGCTTTCGTTATTTCGGAATGTTAAATAAAATAAAGTTGAACAAAAGTAGCCTAAAGGCTTTTACATTGTTATGAATATCTCTATTTCACATGTTGCTCTTTTGAACTTTTATTCATCACAGAAACTTGAAAAATATCACTGTTTCTATAAAAAATTAAGCAGCACAACTGTTTTCAACATTAATAATAATCATTTCTTGAGCAGCAAATCAGCATATTATTACAATGATTTCTGAAGAATCACGTGACACTGAAGACTGGAGTAATGATGCTGAACAATTTCAGCTTTGCCATCACAGGAATAAATTACATTTATAATATATTCAAATAGAAAACTGTTATTTTAAATTGTAATAATATATCACAATAATACTGATTTTATTTTGATCCAAATAAATGCAGCTTCGGTGAGAATAAGAGACATCTGTCAAAAAACATAAAAATATCTTACTGACCCCAATATGCATTCTAGGGATTTGTGATTGGCATTGTGGTCTGTGGTCTGATTTAAGAGATGAATAAACTCTAAGCACTGCATGCACCATCGTTATTTGATCTATTACATTAGTCTCAATCAATACCTTTTGGAAAAAATCATACATTGGCTACAGATTGGAACAAGTGGAATCCTGTGCAAACATTTGTAGAAGTTGGTTCATTTTGTCATTATTAAAACTTCTTGACATCTTTTGGATAATCAGTACGTTGTACACCTCAATACATGGTTGGGCAGCATTGAGCTTTGAACTTGATTTTGCATTAGATGTCCAGACAGCATTCTTGGGAAATATCAAAGCTCAATAGCGACTCTCAATGAGGAAGGAGCATATGATAGAATGCTTTATTTGCGTTTCAGAGAAATCAATGGGACACCTTTGCATTTTGAATGTACATAATGCTGCTGTTATATATCTGGCATCACTTATAGAGTGAGAAGGCAACAAAAACAAGGTGAACATGCAGTGTTCATCTTTCAAATTACCTGCCATGGCAACAATGCCCTATAAAGGGTCCTCTGTGTGAGGGAGCAATGGACTTTCTGTTTCCTATTTATGATAAATAGCATATCACACACTCATTCTGTAACTAAGAAAAGGTCAGCTTTATGCTTTTCTTTTGAGGCATTCTATTCAATCAATATTAAGAAAGGTCACCAAATATAGACATCAGGATGCTTTATTATTTAGCATTTACCAATGAGAAAAAATAAATACACGTTGTGCATGGCTGAGCGCAGAAATATTTCATCCCAATCTAATTTAGAAACGGAACTGGAAAATCATGTTTTTATGTGTTAGTAATGAATCCCTTGATGATGTTCCACTTTTATTTGCACTTATTCATCAATTAGCATAGTTTTTGACTGATCACTTCCCACTTATATTTTGCTGTGCCGGTTAGTGTAATAAGAAACTATTGGTCATTATACAACTATTTTTTCTAGCTCTGCCATTCAACAATGTAAGGTTGCTATCTTGTTTCCGTTCAGAATGATTGATTTAAGATATCTTGTATCTAAAAAAAATAAATAAATAACGTATGGCCAATGTTCTGTTTGGCTGATTGATACTGATGAAGAAGCAAATCAATATCATTCAATCGATGAATCATCAGTTTATATATTTGTTTTCGCAGCAGCATTTCTAAGCCCAAGGAACTGGCAAAATGAATCCTTCTTGCATGAGTTAAATGAGTCCGTTCTTTGTCTGGATGTTCTATTTACCCAGTGGGAATTTAATTTCCTTCCCAATGTCATTTCCCCAGAAGGCCTCTGTGCGTGTTCAGAAAGCTGACTGGGCTGTTTCATTACCTCCTCTATCACCTGCTCTGTTTTGCTATACTGTGCGGATACAAAATGGCTCAAAGGCATTTGCCCAATGGCATTCCGAAAATTTTGAGCCAAATGGTAATAGCAGTCTTTACCATTTGTGTGTGTAATTTGACAGGATGGATGTTATGTGTATATTTTACATATTATATTTAAGATGTCTATTTCAGTTTTTTTCCCCCATCAAATCCCTGGCATAACAATCTTGTAAAGGCTTTAAATCATATTAAAACAAGTCATTCATAGTCAAATCCACATTCTCATACTCACCCAGTGTATTATTGACATAAAGATATATATAGTGTTTATAATTCCTGACATAATTATCTGTCAAGTATGTACAAGTGCACTCAGTATTTTGTCCTCATTAAAAGGTTTTATGTGACCCTGGAGCACAAAACCAGTCTTAAAGGGATAGTTCACCCAAAAATGAAAATTTGATGTTTATCTGCTTACCCCCAGGGCATCCAAGATGTAGGTGACTTTGTTTCTTCAGTAGAACACATATGATGATTTTTAACTCCAGCCGTTGCAGTCTATCAGTCGTATAATGCATGGCAATGGTAACAAAATCTATGAGAGTAAAAAAAAACATGCACAGTCAAATTTAAATTTTTGGGTGAACTATCCTTTTAAGTCGCTGGGGTATATTTGTAGCCAAAAATACATTGTATGGGTCAAAATTATTGATTTTTCTTTTATGCCAAAAATCATTAGGATATTAAGTAAACATTATGTTCCATGAAGATATTTTGTAAATTTCCTACTGTAATTTATTATTAGTTATATGCATTGCTAAGAACTTCATTTGGACAACTTTAAAGGCGATTTTCTCAATATTTAGATATTTTTGTACCCTCAGATTCCAGATTTTCAAATAGTTGTATCTCGGCCAAATATTGTCCTATCATAACAAACCATATATCAATGGAAAGCTTATTTATTCAGCTTTCAGATAGTATAAATCTCAATTTCGAAAAATGTACCCTTATTATTACCCTTGACTGGTTTTGTGGTCCAGGGTCACAAATAAAATAAATAATAACAAAAGACAGGATTACCAAAAACACTTTAGCTGACAAGGTCCTGAGATTATCTATGAGCCTTCCAGTTGAGTTTTGAGTTTGAGTTGATCTCTTTTTATTCAGTTAAGTGCTACTTAAGGGCTGCTGTTTCAGCATATGTTGCTGCGGGAGACGAGTGATAAACCAAATCATGCAGGAACAAGTTCCAGACCTGCTGGAGAGTAATGAGATATGGCTCAAACACTGGCCTATCATTAATCGTGTCTACTGCTGGGATTTGTAGCATATCGTCAGCTACATACTTCCTTGACAAACTGGAGGAAATGTCCTCATAACATGCTGTGGAGCAACCGCTATAATAAATCAATGCAAGTTTTAAAGATTCAAGTTGTTATTCCAAACATTATTCAGTAAGAATACTAAGCACAAACCCCAAATATAGTGCAAATGTAATGGATGAATTATGAAGCTGAAATGCAGATGTAAATCTGATATATAAGCAGCGCTTGAATGTGTGTGAGTAACTGTTTACATAAAGTGAAATAAATGAAGAAATAAGAAATTGAATCTGTTCCTAGACCTAACAGGGATCATTCTCAGAACTTTGGCTAACATTCCAGCCAAATTTAGTTCAAAGTTATCTGATCTTTAATAATGTTAGCACAAAACACCATTTATACATCATTCATGGAACCCTTTTTATTTTTTTCTGAAACATTGTAGTTGGACGTCTGACTAACATTTTTAAATGTTACTTGTTTTAGAATGTTTAGAGAACATTCAAGAGTAAAATTGTTGCAATGGTTGCAAACGGATAAAAAGTAATGAACATTCACATAACCAAGAACTTTTTTTTTTAAAACATTAAAAATACTGGACATTTTGAACGGTCAGAGAACATTCAGAAATAACATTTTCATAATGTAATGATGAAATACATTCTTACATATTTTTGTCAGCTGGGATAGTGCCTTCTGAGCATCTAATAGTCTTATTTGCAATGCATTCTGAACTGCTTTTAACTGCAACTTTATTTCATGATTTTGAAACATGTCATGCAATTGTGATTTGGTATCTCATATTTGCTTTATTATGTCTCATTATCTAAACATTAAATCTCATTATGATATCAGGAGGTGGTCTCCAAACAGGCCTGTGCCCCAGGGCCTCGCAGGACCATAATCCATCCTGGATGGATGTGAACAGTGTATGCAAGCTGACTTCAACAGAACAGCATAAACACTGCAGGGAATTACAATGTTGGTTGAATTGAAATCATTTTCCTAGAATTGGAATTAGGTATGAGGGTGTTAAGGAGTCTAACAGCCTCAGGGAAAATGTTTCAGAGTCTAATAGAGTTAGTCTGTGTACTATAATATCATTTGTGAGATTGTGGGAGGGTGATGAGTTTAAAGGAGGTGGCGTTTATTGTACCGTAGGCCTTGTGCATGCAATATTTGTAGTAGAAGTCTTTATAACAATTATTTTCTGTATATGTAATGAGATTGGATATTGTAAATTAAAATCATTATGCTATACATGTTAATTCCCATCATGACAGTTATTGCAGATATGAATGTATAATGCAAAACATAATAGCCTCTCGTCTCTGCCAGACAGATTTTTGATATATTGTCAAAAGCAATTTGCTTGTGAGGCATACAATGCGGAAGAATTTCTTGGACACACTTCAAGGCCTTAACTTTATTAATACAATCAGTGTAAACTGATCTTCCTTGACTGCTCTTATAAGATTAAAAACAAGGGCTGTGTTCTGAATGCACACTAAATGCTGCACTCTATGCCCTGTATTTTGCTTTTTTTTTTTAAATAGTGAATTCAACAGTATTATTTCACAATTTTTGTCATTTTGCATGTATAATTAAGCAAGTTGAGTTCTTCAAAATAAAATGGGTTATTGTGCATTTTGAATCAAATTGCGTAGAGATACCTTTACATTTGTATTTACATTTGGCAGTCTAAATAATTCTTAAGAAAGAGTTGTTCAAAATTATTACTATTATAGTTAACTAAATCGAAAACCATAAAAAAAATGTTAACTAAAATAAAAAATACAAAAATAAAAACGAAACATATTTTATTTCAGCTAGTTGCCAAAGCAACATTTCTCATTTTGATTTTGTTTAACTACTGTGTACTAAAATAACTAAAACTGAAATAAAATCTATTCAGACACATTTAAAACAAATCTAAAACTAATAAAAATGACAGAATCACACAACAAAATTAGCACAACTGTAACTAATGTTAAATTCAAATAGAATATCTAAAAATAAAAACTAATTCAAAATATAAAAATAAAACTATGATACTAAAATAATGCTAGATATTACTTGTGGTTCAACCATCAAAGGGCAGGTCAAGTTAAGTGCATTGCATTGTGGGATACAGTACTTCATGCAGTAAGTTATTATACTGCTTGTTTAGTAGGTCATCTGGCATCCTATTTATAAAGAAAACATACTAGTATACATACTATATGATGCAGAAATAGTATGAGTAGTATTCAATATGGAACACAGGCAAATAATTAAATAAAAAAGCAGCCGTTTTATTGCATTAAAAAAAGAACAAAACATGTATAAGTCAAGGAAGGAAAGACGGAATCCACTGGCACACAGGGAATTTAAATATTCTCTATCCTTCACACGGCAGATAAATGAGCTTGAACAATAACTTTCTTTGCATTACATCATTTTCCTAATTACGAGGATTATTAACATTCAATTAGAGTGTGGAATTGAGATTGGCCTGATCTTCCGTCTGTTAGCAGACATTATGGATGAAACCTGGTTCTCTGAAAACATAGATTAGAAATAATATTATTATAAAATGTGATAACCCCACTATCATATGTCCTACAGCAATGAAAGAATACAATTTGCGGAGTAAACATATGGCCAGTGAAAATCAGAGCAGATATGTGAATAATGAAGATCAATATAACGTAACTGCACGCTGGACCGTATAACTCCTGAAAGACTATGAACTGATGTCTCCTTTGATGTGCCTGCTGCACCATCTTAATTAAAATCTCAAAATTAGAATTCTGCCTGGGATTTTTAGGGCAGAGCGGAGTAATGAATAGCACTTATGCCTTTGACCTCCTGTCTAATGCATCTACCACAGTGAACCAGGCAGCTGTGTGTCTCTCGCACGTTCTAATGAGATCACCATGCCAGCCTCTTCTCTTTCTCATTTATTTAATGTTACAGAATAGTGTGATTTGCACCAGCAGTTTGATTGTAAAAAATACCTACCATTTATTTGTTGTAGCCTATAATGATTCTCCCTAATAAATGCACATATAGTCATTTTGGTTACGCAGACTACATGTCAGACTCCTTGTGCAAACAAAAATCTCACTGGAATATTACAATTAATGGCAAAATTAATGTTTGGAAATGTAAACGGATATTTCCTTACTGACACACCACAGCAAAAGATAGAAATAACAGACTTAAAAACATTTTTTTGCTGATGAAAATACTAGTCTTCTAATAATTTTGGCCACCACTGTATGTTGTATGGAATATTGGTTATTGTATAGAACAAATCTGGCCCACGAGATCCACTTTCCTGCAGAGTTTAGCTCTAACCCTAATCAAACACACCTGAGCAATGTCTTCAGGATCACTGGAAAATCACAGGTAGGTGAGTTTGATCAGGGTTGGAGCTAAACTCTGCAGCGCATTGGCCCTCCAGGGCAAGATTTGAGGAACCCTGGTATAGAATATATACAGTTTATATACACTGTAAATACATTATCTAAGATATCTACCTATCCACTCAAAGGCTTTCAGTTGCCAATACAGCTTTTGGATTTCAGCCATATGTAAAGATCTATGTGCTCCTAAATGCAAATGGCAGTAGAAAAGACTTGGTTTAAGGTTTACTCTGGGCCTTCAATTAAGCAAAGAGCCTGTAAAAACTGATGCTGTTTTTGTCATCTGTACTGTATGACTTTGAAAACTTCGGAAAAATAATCCTGACAGCAGCTGAATCATCACACTTTGCAAAGCTGCAGAATTTTATCTAAAGGCACTGGCCTATAGACATCCCAAAAACATTTACCTAATTTTGCAACAATCAATTCAATGACTAAAAGAAGGATGTTTGTCTGCTGCTCAGAGAAGGTGATGTTTTACCACAAACCACATAAAAATCCATAAACATTTTTTCGCTTGTTAAATTTCTCTCTAGCAAACAAAACAGCAAACAACGTTATGATCTGCATCATGTAAAGACGAATGCAAATGTTCACATTATTAAAAAATGTCTTTATTTTGATTACTTACCACAAAGAACATGCTTTACCACCAGAAAGATGAAGTGTTGTGATGCATTTACAGGTGCATCTCAATAAATTAGAATGTCGTGGAAAAGTTCATTTATTTCAGTAATTCAACTCAAATTGTGAAACTCGTGTATTAAATAAATTCAGTGCACACAGACTGAAGTAGTTTAGTTTAGTTGAAGTAGTTGTTTTGAGCTGATTAGCTGATTGGCATGTCACCATATTCTAATTTGTTGAGATAGTGAATTGGTGGGTTTTTGTTAAATGTGAGCCAAAATCATCACAATTAAAAGAACCAAAGACTTAAACTACTTCAGTCTGTGTGCATTGAATTTATTTAATACACGAGTTTCACAATTTGAGTTGAATTACTGAAATAAATGAACTTTTCCACGACATTCTAATTTATTGAGATGCACCTGTACCTCATGTCTGTTTTACCAGCAAATCTGTGTGTATGCAGTAAATGTCTCCCTCCAGTGGTACCAGCGTATACAGTTAAAAAGATTGAGAAATAAAAAAAATAAAAAAAAAATAAAAAAATAATAAAAACAAACTTTCTGGTTGTGTTTTAGATGCAGAGATCGTTTTTATACTTAACAGTTTCATTACCAATTGCACGAAAACGTAGTAGTATTTTTAGCGTATTTGCTCTTGTGTAGCCCTGTATGGAACTTTGCTAAAAGTAATAGGTGATTAAACAGATAAAACAAATTAAACATGTTTTTCTGTTTCTGTCCATAGATATCAAAGCCAAATAGCAGTATCCGGTGGTCACGTGATTTATAAGCCCCGCCCCCACACTTTGCTCGTTGACGTCACTCTATTTCACTCCCAGCGTCCACCGCGGCAGCCATCATCTTGAAGTTCAGAGCAAGATGGCGGATAAACCAGGTATGGTTGAATGGGACATGCATAGTTGAGTATATTTGACTGTTGGATAGGAAAGCTTTACATGAATCGCACTCTGTTATGTATCTCTGTGTCTGAAGGCATGCATGGAGTGGATGTCTGTTGTGTGGTTTGTGCGCAGCGCCGCTCAAGGCCCCGATGCGGGCAGACGCCAGTCATGTCAAGGACTTTCAGTAACATTGGCCGCACTGGCTTTCCGATTACATTAATGACTTAACATAATGTTCAGGACATGCAAATTCCTCTGTAGTGTTTTGTGAGATATTCGTTAAGTGAAGCGTGCTGGTCAGTTAATGATACAAAACTAGTCTGTAGTGAACTACTTGCCTGACAGCTTCCATTCAAGAGTAATGACTCGTTTATAGCAACTAAATGTTTAATTTTGTAGGTTAACAATATTGTCATTGTGCTGTAAGTCTCCAGGATATGACCAAATAATTTTAGTAACCATATAGTAAAAATAGTAACCATAAATACAATAAATATTTTGCCATGGAAGTGTTTTTGCAAAAAATTATAGTTCTTTTATCTGTATACACCATGGCACTCAATAGTTAACAAATAATACTGTCCTAGTACTGAAAATTATTCTAATATATGCCAAAAGCAAACGAACATAACACCATGGTGCATTTCGTGTCTGTTTGATCTTTTTGGGCTGATTTGAAACAAGTGCATTTTTCATAAGCTTGACATTCTTTACCTTTCTAACCAATGCATACAGCTATTATTTTTGCTTTTTTTAGCAAACTAGTTCTGTTTCATTTGAATGCACAGGAGAACTGGCTTACTGATTATCAAATAAAACCCAGTGAAATGTCTTTATCTGTATAAGCGTGTTTATTTAATGCATTTTTCCCCTAGTGGCCCTGGCCCAGAAGAGGCTTATGGACATCAAGCTCGGACAGCTGCCATCGTGGCTGGGAACAAGAGACTTCACCCCAAATGGACTTCTTGGTAGTGTTCGTGGAGGTAACGACCAGTGTATTCAATATTAGAAAAGCGTCTTTGATCAGTATTGTAATCATTTCTGTTGTATAATATTTTCCCCAATCAAAACTTCTTTTAGGATATGAGAGATATTTCAACAAGTACATCAATGTGAAGAAAGGTGGGATTGGTGGAGTTGCCATGTTCCTCGCTGGTTACGTTGCCCTGAGCTACCTCTGGGAATACGATCACATCAGTAAGTACAAACTCAGTGTATTAAAGAATCAGTAGTAGCGTGTCCTTCACTGTTGTACTGTTGTCTGAATTTAGTGTCACTGAGGAAGTGTTTTCTTGTCCAGAGCACGACAGGTGGAGGAAGTACCACTGAAAGCCACTGGACCACCAGGCCACTCAAATCTTCTGCCTGCGGCAGTGTGATCATCACACATCTCAGCTTTCTCTGTTTGTGACTGTTGTGACCAAGAATAAAATGAAATCTATTTAATTTGGACTCTTTATTCAAAGCATACAAAATGTTGGCTGTATGTATAAGAGCTTGATTATTATTATTCATATTTCTTGTGATGAATTAAACATGTATTAAATTGATTGGGGTTTAATACAGTTTTTGTATTTTTGTACGTCATTACTCAAGCATTAGGATGGTTTCACTTGTTTTAAAACCGATTCAGTAATCAGTAAACAAGGTGGTCAGTAACACTGCAGCCCAGATTACTAAGGAAAATGGAGGAAGTCTTTATTCAGGCAAAAGCTAAAACCACATGAATAGTTGATATGTGCTACTTGTAATGTTTATAAATGTAGATAAACATGTCCAAGATAATGGTTTCATAAATCCAGTAAATCTTTATTGTAAGAAGTACAACAACCCAACAATCAGTTTCATTTCATATAAACCAGTATCTTGATGGACTACAAAGTGGTGTCCTTTCTGCCTCCAATTTTGGTTGTTAATTGACAACATTTTCTCTAAAAACATACTTTGCTCTAATTTCAGCATTGCTTTAAAGTTTAAGCAATCAAGATGTTTGTTGCTCCAATACAAAGGTTTCATGTGAAAGTAAAACCAAAATCTATATGAAAACGGTGGTTATTGATCATTCTACGTTTTCATTGTGTACTAACTGAGATACACTTGGCACATGGACAGTGAGGTAGAGCCACGTTTATGTCCCTCAACTATAGCTTTTGCCGTGAAAAGTTAAAGAAATTATTCACCCAAAAATTTAATTGTACTCACCCTCAGGCCATCAAAGATGTAGATGAGTTTGTGTCTTTATTGGAACAGATTTGGATAAGTTTAACAACACTCACCAATGGATCCTCTGCGGTGAATGGGTGCCGTCAAAATGAGAGTCCAAACAACTGCTAAAACATTAAAATAATCCACCTGCATTAATGACAGATTTGTTTTTTAAAACCATGCAGCTTTTCACTTCACAATATGAAAATTGATGAAGTCATGTGGATTATTGTGATGTTTTTATCAGCAGTTTTGACTCTCTTTCTGATGGCACCCATTCACTCCAGAGGATCCATCGGTGAGCAAGTGATGTAATGCTAAATTTCTCTAAATCTGCTCTGATGAAGAAACAAACTCGTACATCCTAGATGGCCTGAAGGGGAGTCAGTTTTCAGCAAATTTTCATTTTTGGGTGAACTATTTCTTTAATGTACCAGGAATTAAATATGTCACTTTGCAAGTTATAGTCACATTTATTGGAGATCCTTTTTGTAGAAAACTTTACTGTCCACTCAAAAACGCCAGGTGTCCTTTTGTGCATTTGTTTGCGTAATGGCCCTTCTCACCGCACTGGAAAAAGCAAACAGATACTGAATGTGACTGTACGTTTGAGGGCATCATAGTAGTATGGGATGGGGGGATGGGGGGGTGGGGGGTATTTTATGCATAAAATCAAATGACGTCCCACCTTGTAACATGTAACTTGATCCAGTGGACGAGGACCGCGAGGTCCACCCATGTTGTTGTTAGAGTGCACTATCCCAACAGCATTTGGCATTCTCTGGTTGTTGTTGACATTGGTGTTGGTTAACTGGATGAGTGACTGTGATGACCGGTTTGTGGGCTGCATGTTTTGCTGCTGGAGATTAAAATTAAGATGAAACATTAGTATCAAGGTAAACATAAAACAAGAAAAGAAAAAAAAAATTCACAAACCTTTTGCTGAGACTGTGCCTGTTGTGGTAATGGTGGCTGTTCAGTTGCACCCATAGGGAGTTCAAATCTTGGGCTAGGAATTACAAAATAAAAATTAATATGCTTAGAATTAATGCAGAAATGTTTATTTAAATCACACATATGAATATGTATATGCATAAATTGCAATCACAGATACTCACTGCATAAATTTGCATGACTTGCCCTCTGGACAGAAGCCAACAAGGTAATTTACACAGATTACTCTAGTTTGCATGACTTTCTAACATTTACAGAAGAAAAAATATATCTGTGACATGTCAGTTATGCATTGAGGAAAACACAACGTCTCAAATGCATTAAACAGTACAGATATATTCACTGTTTGCGATGGTGGATCGATTTGATTCAGGATCAACATTAAGAGAATTACAAAATAAAAATTCATATGCTTAGAATTAATGCAGAAATGTTTATTTAAATCACACATATGAATATGTATATACATAAATTGCAATCACAGATACTCACTGCATAAATTTGCATGACTTGCCCTCTGGACAGAAGCCAACAAGGTAATTTACACAGATTACTCTTCTTGTGTGTCTGTGCCTGCAATCCGGACCTAAAGGGAAGGTGAAGGCAAAACGTGTTGATTTTCTTCCTATTACAATCAATTTTGAAATATCTGTAAAATAATGTAACTTAACAAAATTCAATGTAAAATAATGCGGATTCATACAACTTCTTTTAAATGCAAATATCTGAAAAACACTGCAAAAGACTTACCATGCTTACAAAAGCCCCTATCATACCATGGGCAATCTTTAATCTTAGATTCTGGGTCAATGTGCAAAAATGGACACTCTTTATTACTGCACTCCCCTGTAAAACAAAAATAAAGTATTAAGACTTATTATTACACATAGATAGATAGATAGATAGATAGATATTTAAAATACTAACCAAATTTAGAGTAGAAATAACATTCAGGCATCTTTGTCATATCATACTCATGTAAAAATTCACATTGGTCTCCTTTCTTGCATAAACCTCTAAGCCAGTGTTTGCACACCACAGACTTTTCTCCACTGATGTGTCTGAAAGGACACATTCCACCTGTCAAAAGAGAAAGCTGTAGAGTCTGATCGAAGCAATAAATCTGATTTACACATGAAATCCATACACAAGTTTTTGTAACACATGCCTTTCATACAGGCAGCTCTCATGAAGAACTCGCACACAGCGGCGCCAGATTCTGAAAAATAATAAGAACATTTTGTATCATTGTTAGAAGTCTTCTGTCCTAAATAATAGTTATCTAGCAATCCATCTTATATGTTGAAAATAATAAATCAGAAACACAATTGTAATTGAACATTTAAAACAAATATTAATCGACTTACTATCCATTCCTGGAAATGGCAATGGCTGAGCGCCTAATTGTTGTTCTACTGCAATTTCTAGATCAAACTTGATATGATCGACACACGAGATTAATTCCTGCATTTTGGTAGTATATCCTCTATATTTTTACCAGCTGTTGAAACGCTTCTCTTTATAACACCTAATCAGAAAACTAAAAGAAGTCTTAATGGCTAACAACTTATCAGTTTGCCGTTGGTCAGGTTTAATTCTGAACGTAAAAAGAGAGAATAGCGAAAAGGTATACAGATTTATTAACTGGGTAAACAGTTTTTAATGTAGCTCATGAGTAAATCGGTAAAGATAAAGATAAACATTGTAAATAAGCAGTTGATTTTAGAACCGTCTACTTCCACAGCGCTGTTCACGAGTGACCCCTGAACTCCAGGCCGTACAATCGATTGCAATAGCATCGATTTTCTGGGAACGCGCGAATGCGGTTTTTTAATTGTATTTCTTACGATGAGTAATTTCGCCTTATTAATATTAAAACGTGTGTCAATGATCTTCTAATGATTTGTCGTTAGATGGCAACTTTGACGGCACAAAGAATATCCGAAAGGGCTGGGTCTTGATCAGTGTGTTGGTTGTTGATTAAAAGGTCTGCTGTATTTACTAGCGCCATGCAGCTCCTAACAAAGGTACTGTGAGGAGTGCTGACCTGGGATTACGAAAATGTATTAAAAAAAAGATAAAAGATACTCGATTTGAATGAGGCTTACATTTCATAGGTGTAAACTACCAACCAGAACCAGTTTTTTGTCTGTTGTTCTTAAAGAAATCCAAAACTATATAGATTATATCATGTTCAGGATACCAAGACTTGTTACATTTACATTTAGAAATTTAGCAGACGCTTTTATCCAAAGCGACTTACAAATGAGGTTAAACTATTAAAACTGACTAAATTAAATATTTCTGTGAAATTACAAAGCCTATTGTGATTCTCCAAGTATGTTCTACTTATTAAACCTCTGGCTAGTTTGTTATATGGTTTAGATAAAAAAAAACAAAAAAAAAACAATAAGTTAAAACAGAATAAATTTAATTATTTCAAATGTATTTCTTTACTAATATTCTCGTTATTTGGTTCTGATGAGTTAGATCATTTTAAATGATTGAATACACACAGATTTGCCCAGCTTGTCCTGAACTAGTACATATATTTTTAGTTTTCATCCCATTTTTAAGATGGTTTAAGATTTTTAAGTTTCAGTCATACATTTGTGTATTTCTGTATGCCATTTTAGTAAAGAAAATATAGAAGATAGCTGATGAATCAGGAAGATTTTCTCTTTGACCCTGACTTGTATGTTTTCATCTTTGTTTTCAAAAAGGAAGTGGTAATTCTGAAAAGGTCAGGATATGGAGACGTACCCTCATTCCTTCCGAGATAAAGCTGATAACACCTACTTTGTTTTTCTAACATCAATTTCATTAAAAGATCATTCTTAAACCTGCTAGGGACTGATCTGAAAACTGATATTTTACATTGATATTAAGGATATTTTTGCTGCCACTCTGCAGTGGGTAGGCAGTTAACAATGCACATATAAAATAAATAATTTAAACATTCATACAAAAAATTTTTTACATACACAAAATTTCTGATTTGTATGAGATATTCTACCTTATTCCTTTTACCAGAGCATGCTTATACAACATACTTCATGGAAGCACACACTCAAAGCACGAGATTGGACAGTGTAACCCAGAATAATTAAGACACATCACAGTTTAATACAAATAATGATGAAAAAAAAAAAAAAAGCATACACATACAATCATATAATTTAAACATCGTAATGACAACCCAATAAATGTATTAAAAATACAAATCAAAGTTCAGTAAGTTCAAAAAGTTGTTGCCCTCTTGACTCATCCAGAGCATCCTCTGCATCCACAGTGAGTGCACTCAATGATACGACCCTAAGAAAACAAAAGAACAAATTAGGAACAGTGGCATATTTACATTTACTCATTTAGCAGACGCTTTTATCCAAAGCAACTTACAAATGAGGACAATAGAAGCAATCAAAAACTAGAGTTAGTTTTTTTATTAAAAAAAAAAAAACACGCAGTTAGTAAATAAATTGAGTGCAAGTCTAAAAGGGGCAAGTTTTTTTTTTAAAGGCATACATTAAGTAATGGGACAGCTTTTTGATGGAAAAACAGGGTCATATGATGCTATTTAAATTTTTCCTTTCTCTTTGGAGTGTTACAAGCTCTTGGTGCATAAAGAAGATCTGTAAAGTTGCAAAGACTAAAGTCTCAAATCCAAAGAGATATTCTTTATAAAAGTTAAGAGTCAACCACGCCTACCTAAAACGGATCATTCTAACACGCCCCCACATGTCTACATCACGATGTGGGAAGATTGCATAACGCCGCCCAAATGTTCAAGCAAAGAAAGAAGGCGTAACTTTTATCCTCGCTATAATGTACAGTATGTGGAAAATAATGTGTTTTTTGAATCTTAAACCGCAGAAACACATTTCATTACACCAAATACACAAAATACTGTTCTTTTTAGCAGCATCATATGACCCCTTTAACATCTGACAGATGTATACGACTTTGAGTAAATTAAACAACTTGCATAACTTACCACTTCAAGCTTGCCCTTGGGAACTCTGCATATGCAATTTGTTCCAAAGTTTGTGTCGCGCGTCTGAATGCACCGCAGACAGCACAGATTTTCATAGCCCTGTTTTTTCCATTTGGCAATCAGATTCTTGTCTGCATAGCTCTCTCTGATGCAATATTCATAAAGCTCTGCGAATGAAACTCACAAGTTAACAACTCCCATAGAAACAAACAGTACAACAGACTGCACCCCACCACCATACCTCGACTGATGGCCTTCCTCTTGTAGAAAAGGTCGAAAATGTAACGGCTGCGTTGGTGATGAAGTCGGAAGATTGGCCATAGAGACTCAACCTTACGCTTGCCCTCATGAGGCTCGGTTTCAGCTGTGAAATTACAGCATCAGTTAATAAGCATCGTAGCAAATTCAAAATAAAAGCTAAATAAAAAAACAGCACGTTTTTCCATTTTAAATAAACGAATTAAACGTGTGAATATTGATGTTAACTACACTAACATTCATCCTGACTGATTATCTGATTATGATTAGGGATGGGCGATACCACTTATTTTGTTTTTGATACGATACCGATATTTTTCAAGGCAGTATCGTCGATATCGATACGATACTTCTGAACTAAACTTTTAAATGATGAAATGTATAAAATTATTAAATTTCTAAGAGTAAAATGGGTAATGATAACCACTTAACTTTATGTTTAAAACACATTTTAAAATTCAATACGTCTTAATTGCAATTTATTAGGTTATATTTTTGTTTACACATGATTCAAATCTACAAATACTACAGTTGAACTATGGTCATTTTAGTAAAACCATGGTTCATTATCATAAGGGACTGCCAGTGACAGGCTGTTGCATCCATAAAATGCAACCTTTTTGTTCTGACAGTGTATGATTTCTATTAACATTACAGAATAGAACATCAACATGATCTATATTATCTTTCAACGTTCAAATTAAATAAATGTAATCGTACCAACTATGTAGGCTACGATTTCAACTTGTTTATTGTGAAATAACTCAAACATATGTTTTTTTTTCTGTCCTGATAAGCATTGTTCAGGGCTGCTGTTCCCAAAAGCTTTAATGCTTTCTTATGATACTTTTGGGGAAACGCAGATATGATTATCTTATCATTCTGACATCCCAAACAAACAATCGCCTTGTTAGCGTTATGGCTAACGTTAGTTTGTAGATTGCTGAACGAACCTTCGCGCATTTTCTGGTCCAGCTCGTCAAGAGTCGGCTCTATGAGCTCCCAACCATCTGGAGGTGGTTTCCTACTCCTTTTCACCTTGGGCATTATGTTGTTTAAACAATATAAGATCGTCTCGGTTGTTTAGCAACAGCGAGCCGCTGGCTGCACGAAGAACTTCCCCGATTTCTGTCGCCGAACGGAGGACGTCACTCCGAAGGTCCTTTTACTAGTGTGAATCGTTACGTCAACGAGCTGTCTTTGTTCTCACTCATAAAACACGAACTATACTTATTTCCAGCGCTAAAACGTTCTGCATTAAATCCTGACTATTTCACATGGCAACAATGGTTTTATTATGGTGAAGCTGTGGTGTTATTCTCTCTTCCAGCATATTGCATCAGGCTAGGTGTCTGATCGAGTGCCTGTGAGTGTAAATATAGGAACATGGACCAGCTGGCTATATGCTAATCGATTACTGTAACTACTTAATCGTGGGATTTTGTATTTGCTTTATTTACTGTATCGCCCCAGAGCCAAATAAAACCACGTAACTATAATTAATTGCTGCCGTTTAGTAAGTTATCTACAGAGTTGGGTACTCGAGAGTGTGGTGAAGTGTGGCAACCTGATATCAAAACCGTACCTCGCTTTTGTTGTGACTGGGAGTGTGCTTTAGTCGACTGTTTTTGTTTTTATATCAAGCCAAGTTTAATCTTCATCATGCCTAAAGGAGGTAAGGGATCATTTTGTTGTGTATGTTCTTATGATTGGCATTATATGCAGTCTGTATGTTGTACGTTTAAGCTAGCCTACGTCTTCTGTGTTATCATCAGGATATTTTCATTGAGAGCAATGTTATTAGAAATTTGTATGTGTGTTTATTTGTTTATTTTAGGGAAAAAAGGTGGCCATAAAGGTCGCATGAGAACTTACACAAGTCCTGAAGAAATAGATGCTCAAATGAAAGCAGAAAAAGAACGAAAAAAGGTACGTTGTAGGGCTGCACGATAAATCGCATGCGATATTTAACAGTACGTTGTATTACAAATTCACACAGAAATATGACAAATATTAAGAAACATGGGTAAGAATGTGGTTGACACTGAAAGCAAGCATTAACATTTAAGTTGGCGTTTTAAAAAAAGAGATGAAACAGTTGAGATGAAATTAAAATTAACTTTTTTTTAAATATGTTATTAATCCCACTGTCAACAATTAATTCATGTATATGTTTCATTTCTTTAAAAAATTGTAATAACATTTTTAATTTCAAAATAATAACAAAAATGTTATTACAAAAAAAATTGTAATAACATTTTTAATCAAAATAATCATGACAGTGATTATTCATAACATTCCAGTGAAACAACACTTCTCTCTGTAAGGCGGACGTCTGCAATCATTTAGTCCACTTAATTAAACCCTGTCCCTTTCTTACAATCAGCTGCACAGGTCTCCATCCAGTCAACAACTGACGAATAGAACCAAGTCCTGGCACAAATTTTTATTTTATTTTTTTTCAATAATCTGTTTTACTCAAATCACATCACAGTACGGAAGAAAAGCTCTACTACATCGCAACTTTATGTAACAGTGGTCAAAAGCACAGCAGAAGGTGATTGATTCTCAAGAGCTCCACTCACTGCAACCACTTTCTGATTCGGTGCCCATTCGCAAGTCAAATTGGCTAAACAAATTCATTGTTGCATGTGGTAATGTTTTTTTTTTTACATTGTAGAAGGAAGAAGAAGAAGGTGCAGCAGTGAACGACAACCAGAGCGAGGACAAACTGACAGCGTCAGGTTCAGAGGACAGTGACGATGAGGGGTCTGAGGTCAGTTTTCTTTTAGAATGATGACGAGTCCATGTTCCTGCAGAGCTGTCCACCTACTTATAGATCCTCCTGCAGATTCATTCATCTGAGACGACTGTGGCGGTGCGTAGACATTCAGCCAAGTGTCAGACACGCTCTTACTCAGTCTAATTAATGTGTAATCTTATTGGGTGGAGCAGAGCATTGCTTTTTGATTAGTCACTCAATCACTGTGTTTGGAATGTTGGAATTATATATGTGGAATGTCACAGCCACTGTCATCTGATGGATGAATATACTGTAGGCTGGCGATACGTCAGCAGATGTATCAAATAATTTGGTCCAGTTGCAGCATGAGCTTTTGTATGAATGCACAAAATGCCTATATGAAAACAAACTGATCTCTTGTCTCCATCAGTTTAATTTCAATATTATTATTTACTTATATAGTATTTATTAATGTCTTGAATTAGCTTCTTGTATTTACAGTTGTGTACGTTTTAGTAATTTTGTCACGTTCTTTTGTTGTATTTATTAGTTTTTTATATTTCTATTTAGCTTTTTTACTTCAGTTTTTAGTACTTGTAGTACTTCAGCTTAAACTTATTTTATTTCAGTTAGTTGCATGTAAGAGGTCGTTGTGCTATAAAAACATTCTGTAAGTTTCAGAACTCAAAACGTTCTTGTTAGTCTAAAAGCAGCTTATATTGAAGCCAGTCTGCCGAAACCACAGCTTGTGGAATGTTCTACTCTATGATGTAATAGTGTGGATAAACCCCGCCTCTGCAGAAGGAGATCAACGCCTGCTTCTACATCGCTGCCTGTTTAGCCCCGCCCACTGATTCACGCATGTAGTGTTTACAAGAGAGGCGAATGCGCAGGTCTACGCAGAAACCAAACAATAAAAATGCTCCGATGATGACAACAAGACGCTGTGCAGTGCCAAGCTGGGAAAGAACTGTCTTTGCATTGCCTTCCTTCTGATCCCAACATTTGGAAAGAGTGGATGAACTTTATTTTTAATGAAGATCCAGACCGCGTCAATAAGAAATTCACTTCATTTTACCGCAGATTCGTTTACAAACAAGGCACAAGTCAACACAGTATTTTCAGAAAGATTGAAACTAAAAGACGATGCTTTGCCGACTATATTGGACAGTAATCGCAACACACAAGTGTGAGTAACTGTTTATTATGTGCTCACTAATGCTTTGTCTGTTATTACAGATCGTTTGAAATGTACTGAGTATTTATGCGGTTTTAACCTAAATGACAGCAGCGTCCATCTATGAAGGATGTAGGCTGTCAAATATACACAACTGTTAGCCAATCATGAAGATCTTTATTTCTGAGTCTACAATCTGCCACGCCTGTTCAAACAGAGTGTTCTGATGAGGGGGGTTAAAACAGGACAGAAAATAGCCTATTACTCCTATAATGTTTTTGATATAAAAATCTTGATAACAGTATAAGTGGCCCTCAAAGAGCAGTTCAAAATAATAAAAAAAGGCAGTTCATGACCACTTTAAGTTTTAGTTTCAGTTAACAATAACAACACTGATCTCTGTTTTGTCACAGAAAAGGAAGGGTGTTGAAGGCTTGATAGAGATTGAAAATCCCAATCGAGTCGCCCAAAAAGCAAAGAAAGTCACAGACATAGAACTCGAGGGTCCCAAACAGCTTTCCAGAAGAGAAAGGTAAGAGACACTGGGGTGAGTGAAGCTAACAACATTTTCCTTGAGCTACTTAATACCCTCTCATTTTTTACCAACATGTTATGTCACATTTTTTGCTATTGCTAGACATCTAGACACGTGAATCTGTTCCTTTTCATCTCTTTCAATAAGTGTCTTTTCATATTTCAGAGAAGAGATCGAAAAGCAAAAGGCCAAGGAGAGGTATATGAAAATGCATTTAGCAGGAAAGACAGATCAAGCTAAAGCTGACCTCGCTCGACTCGCCATTATTAGAAAGCAACGCGAGGAGGCTGCACGGAAAAAAGAAGAAGAACGTAAAGGTAAATTGGCAGCATTTGTTAATGTTGTAGAGCAACTTGTGAAAATGTCTTGCTGGAAATCAGAGATTCATTATTGTTTTCTTCTTTGTCATTGTAGCAAAAGAAGCAGTGCAGGCGGCAGCAGCGGCTAAAGAACTGCATACGTTGTCTCTCAAATAATCCAAATAGTGGATTCTTAGAGGTTTCGATGCATTTGTGGACAGTATACGATGATATTGACAATGTTATTTTTGAAGACAAAGCAAAAGATAATGTGGAATCCTGTAACACAGCGTGCCAGTGAAAAGGAATATTTCAGAGTATATTAACTCAGAAAGCAGGCATTTAATTATCCAAATAAAATGCCTTTGTGAGAGCCCTGATGCTTTCACTAAAGTGGCTAAATCTTAATGCTTGCTTTCACTCAGTGATGTTAGGAATATAGACATATTTATTAATATATTAACATATTGCCACATGTAGCTGAGTCAACTTTGCGGCCTCAGTCTAAAGGATTATTGTAAGGATAAAAACTTAATAATCTGTCCTCAGTTGTAAAGGACCTGGTGTCATTTAGAATGTAAAGAATAACATACACCAATAAAATGTCAGAAAGTTTTTTTGAAAATGTATTTGTATTATATTGTGAATTGTTTTGTATATCTCACTAGTATTCTTGTAAACCTGAAAAACTGTTTTGATTTTTAAGGTGTAGTTTTGTACTTGAACATATTTTTTATTCAAAATGTTGTAGTTGTTAAATGTATTGACAGTCGGCATTTATTTTTGGAATGCATAAGAAACATTTTGTCAAGTTTTTAAAAATACATATTTTGTATTATTATTGTTACATATATTACTATTATCATATTGGACATTCCATACCTCCATACCTTTGCTTTCCAAGTCCCAGAAAAGCCCATGGTGACTGTAGCATGTATTATATGAGATATTAACAAAACGGGTAAGTAAAAAAAAAATGCCGACAACAAAGAACAAAAAGGTGACAATTCAGAAAATGTGCTCCCTGTATCATGCCTTTCGTTGTGGGCGGGACAGGAGCTCCATTAGCCACGCCCCGCAGCGCGCTGATTGGTCTCCAAATTTCGCGGACTTTGACACGAGGAAACCTAAAAGAAAGTTTTCACATAAAGCAATTTGGGGCGAACCATTAATCGCATTTGTAAAGGTAAGTAGAAGAAGGTTTTCATTCTATATCATCACATCTATATATATAAACACTGTTTAAAGCTTAGGTAACTTAAAGCAGAGTTTTGATTTAGTGGATCAAATCAAAATCTTGTGACTGTCTGCATGCGCTCCACATTCTCGGCTGATGAATGTTAATCTGTTACCGTTGTGCAAATAGGTGCTTAAAGAGCACGTGCAAATTGCTATATGACACCTGAATGTCAAAGAATAACATCGTTTTCATTATTATAAAGTAAGCATTTGTCCCTTAGCCACATGTCATTTGATATGTAATAGTTACAGAATGTATTTCGCGGGAAAAATGTAACCCTGAAGGCAGGAGTTGCGGTTTATGTGTCAATAGCTGCGAATCTAAATTTACCTTTAAAGTTCTCGACAAGTTCTCAAAGTTTGTTTCGTAATCTGTCAGAAGCGTGCTCTGCGCTGGCTGCTGCAGTTGCATCATTTGATTGACAGCTGAGCAGTGTTATTTTAGGGTTATTTATATACTATTACAGTTTTTATTAATATTCTTAATGACCTTTTATTAAGGTATTATTTTTTTCAGTTTTCGTGTGCTTTTAATTTGTGTTTTAGTCATTTTTGTTTTAAAATATATTTACCTTCATTTATTTTAGTTTTAGTAATTTTAGTACTTTTTACTGTTTTATTTCAGCGTTATTTGAATTAAAATCGATTACTGGATATCAGTCTAAGCAAATTCATACTCTGCATTTGATCCAAGAAAGCTCTGTTAAAGAGCTCAAGTACATTAATTCTATTATTACAAATTATGTAACCCGGTGTATACAGTATGTTTTGCATATGGGGGTCTTCTAACATTTAAATATAACATTTCTTTCCTCTAGAGATCATAAACTATGGCACAGATCAACGGCCATAACAATAAAACATGGGAATCTCATAACAAGATGATGCTGGAACCTCTGAGCACAAATGATCCTGAGGTAATTCAATTCGATTCGAGTTAGTTTGTATAGCACTTTTCACTATATAAATCGTTGCAAAGCAACTTTGCAGCAAATTAAGTTTCTACAATATTTAGTAGTACCTTATTAGTGGTGATGGCCAGTTAATGTACATATGGCAGAAATGTACGGAAAAATCAATTAAAGACGTAATCAAAACACTATTAACAGCAATTATTATAAACGCTGTCAAACAGGTAAGTCAGTGATTATATATACAACCAGCCTCAAGACTATTATTGTGAATCCGTGCAGTGAACCATGAATGATATTCTGCTGTGCAGGGGGGGGGACCCTTTTTGTTTTGACTAGTTGTGGGGGTTATGATGAAATCTGGTCTCCTAGACTCTGATCTGCCTTGTGACAGGCAGCTTTAGCCTAGCCTTGCTCAGCTGAAGTATGATTCATATCAAATTAATACAGAAATATTTCTGTATGCACTAGGTATTTAACATAATAAAGAAGGAAAAGAAGCGACAGACGTATGGATTAGAGCTCATTGCCTCTGAGAACTTCACTAGTCGGGCTGTTTTGGAGGCTCTGGGTTCCTGCATGAACAACAAGTACTCTGAAGGTTATCCTGGTCAGAGGTGACTATTGTTCAGTTACATTTTATGTACTGGTACATTACAATTTTATGTTGTTGCATTTGCCAATAAGATTAGTATTGTGTAATTTACACTTTGCACTTCGACATTGTGCTTATGCATTAAAAAATGTTTCTTTTAAATTCAGACTTTGTTTAATGTTATCAGGTATTATGGAGGCACGGAGCATGTAGATGAATTGGAGCGTTTGTGTCAGGAAAGAGCTCTCAAGGTGTACGGCCTCGACCCGGAGAAATGGGGAGTGAATGTGCAGCCGTACTCTGGTAGGTTTGTTTCTGTGTCACTATAGACTGTTGCTGTAAGAGATGATGTAACATATGAAACATTAACTCATAAAGCGCACATTGTTTGAAATACTGTTTGTTTTTTTCCTCAGGGTCACCAGCGAACTTTGCCGTATACACAGCCATAGTGGAACCTCATGGGCGCATCATGGGCCTTGATCTTCCTGATGGCGGCCATCTCACCCACGGCTTCATGACTGACAAAAAGAAAATCTCAGCCACTTCCATTTTCTTTGAGTCTATGCCGTATAAGGTGACCTTGCCATTAGAATCAACATTGTGGTGAACTCTAAACTGAAGTAATGGGAAAATCGACATTTTGTAATTTGGCTAGAAGGTCATAGTGAGGGTTAAACCTTAAAGGAATTTTTCTTCTGTTCTCTACATAATTGCACATTTATTACCACTGTCTAATTGAATTTCTATAACCAGACAAGTAACGTGGGCAGAATTTGCAGCAAACGACTGATTTGGTGAAAAAAGGTTCCAGCACTACTTTAATGTTTAACAAAACCGACACGTTTCAGCCTAAAAGCCATCTTCAGGGTGTATGATGCCTTTACCATTCAACAATCTGAATGGTGCGTTCTAATTGACGATTCTAGTTTCAAATTGATAAACCTGCCCGACAACGTACTAGGGCACAGAAAACCCTAATGCTGAGACAATACTGGTATATTAAACCTGTATTCCTTTGTTTTTGTCCAGGTCAATCCAGAAACTGGATACATCAATTATGACAGACTTGAGGAAAATGCTCGTCTTTTCCACCCAAGACTAATCATTGCAGGTCAGTGCTGTTTATAGAGAAAACCTGAGGATTTTTTTTAACTGCAATATGTAAAGCTTTTATAATTTAATTAATATCATTAATAATAAAAAAAAATTAAATCTAACTTGAAAACCCTTTTTTCAACCCTTTGTTCAACTATATGTTGTTTTAATAGTGCTTCATAAATTATTTGGAAAAAAATGAATGCCAACAACTACAGAAACTGATTTTCTTAAAGTAATTAATAATTACATTTTATGACCACCAGTTATACCTGAAAATTGACATCTTAATTTTCATATTTTTTTCCTACCAAATATGTGCTTTAAAAAAAAAGAAAGAAAAAGAAACAGTAACTATTTATTCATATTTATTTAATATATGTTTAATTTTATTCAAATTAATGCTAATGCTATCACTTTATTTAATAATTCAGTTTTATGACTTTTTATCTTATTAAAAGCACATTTTTTTGTTTGTTTTTTTATTTTGTTTTTTTTGTCCTATTTGCTTTTTTCAGTTTATTTTTTATTTTTTATATTTTCTACCGCACTTTGTTCAACTATCTGATGTGCTTTGTAAATCATTTGGGGGGGATTGCAAGAGATTTAGCAAAAATAAGGGAGTCAGTGCTGCTCTGATGGACTGGTTGGAGAAAAAAAAAAAGTAATTCAACATCAAAAGAAATGACAAACATCACCATTAACGTTTCTGTGTACCATTGTTAAGGCACCAGCTGTTATTCCCGTAACCTGGACTACAGTCGCCTGAGGAAGATTGCAGATGAGAATGGAGCGTATCTTCTGGCAGACATGGCTCACATCAGTGGTTTGGTTGCAGCAGGAGTCGTTCCGTCTCCGTTCGAATACTGTGACATTGTTTCCACCACCACCCACAAGACCTTGAGGGGCTGCAGGGCAGGAGTCATTTTCTTCAGGAAGGGTGAGTTCAGTGTGAACTGAGCCGTTATAATAAATCTAGGCCATTGACAGCGCTGTCATTATACACTCTTGAATTGCAGGAGTTCGTAGTGTTGATGCAAAGACAGGCAAGGAGACCCTGTATAACCTGGAGAGTCTGATTAACCAGGCAGTGTTTCCTGGACTGCAGGGCGGCCCTCACAACCATGCCATTGCTGGTAAGAGCTGACGTCCTCCATGTGTTTAGATAAGATGAGATGAGATAAGATCAGTTGAGATGGTTATATGAGGTCAGATAAGGTTAGGTAAGTTTGCATTTAAACTAGGAATGTTTATGATTAGTCCACGATCTATTAATTGACATGTAAATTGAATAAGCTTGCTGTTTAATTTAGTTCAGTAACCATCCAATCAGATGTTGAGAACACTGTCTATACAGTCATCTGATGTTAGTGCGCACAAGTATTTCTCTGTATGTAAAGATTACATTCACTGTAAACACTTGACAACAAGCACCATTCGTTTGCTGGCCCTTTATCAACCCAATCGACAGTCATGTCAGTGCTTGCTGCCAGGAGAGCATGCAGGTACACTAATTTTATCATGACCAGTCTAGTGGTATGTTATATATATATATATATATATATATGTACAGCGGGTAAAATAAGTATTGAACACGTCACCATTTTTCCCAGTAAATGTATTTTTACTATTTATATTAAAGGTGCTGTTGACATGAAATTTTCACCAGATGTCGGTAACAACCCAAGTAATCCATACATTCAAATAAAACAAAACATAAGTTCAGAAATTAAGTTCTGTGTAATAAAGTGGAATGACCCAGGGAAAAAGTATTGAACACATGAAGAAAGGGAGGTGCAAAAAGGCACTGAAAGCGGCAAATGGCACTGCACATCACCCCAAAACATTATGGTGTAGCACTGGCAAAATTCATATAATTGAAGGAAGGATGAATGGAAAAATGTACCGAGACATGCTTGATAAAAATCTGCTGCCATCTACCAATGACTTGAACCCAATAGAAAATCTATGGAAAGAACTGAAGATCAGAGTTCATAGAAGAGGCCCACAGAACCTTCAGGATTTGAAGACTCTGTGGAAAAATGGGCCAAAATCACACCTGAGCAATACATGCGACTAGTTTCTCCATACAGCGGGTGTCTTGAAGCTGTCATTACCAACAAAGGCTTTTGTATGAAATATTAAATAAATTTCAGTAAGCGTGTTCAATTATTTTTCCCTGGGTCATTCCATTTTATTACACAGAACTTAATTTCTGAACTTATTTGTTTTGCTTTCTTTGTATGTATGGATTACTTGGATTGTTACCGACATCTGGTGAAAATTTCATGTCAACAGCACCTTTAGAAATATATTTACCGAGAAAAA
>NW_015624123.1:97847-111940 GCF_001515625.1 Sinocyclocheilus rhinocerous
ATGTATGGATTACTTGGATTGTTACCGACATCTGGTGAAAATTTCATGTCAACAGCACCTTTAGAAATATATTTACTGAGAAAAATGGTGACGTGTTCAATACTTATTTTACCCGCTGTATAGTATATATATATATATATATATATATATATATACTGAATTTACCCTGAGAGTTATTACTTGACTTAAATTCAAAGACAAAAGTAATGTTTTAAATATTTTACAATCTTCAGATTGTTTTAATGGAATATATGCATGTAAACATTAATTTAACAATGAAACCGCTTTAATTAAACAAATTAATTTGATACTATACATAGTCTAAATGTAATATTTTTGTAAGTCTTATTAAAATTAAACGGCAAATATTTATTAATTATAAATTACATGATTTCAATAAGTGTTTATTAATATTATCACTTTACTAAATTTACTAATAAAAAAAAAACTTGACAAATGATTATTAATATTTATGAAAATGGACATAAAGCACATACCATATGTGCTTTATTTAAATGAAACCATAAGTATTAATATGTATTAATAATTTTATAAATTATTTACATTTATTAGTGTTTTTAATTTAAAAAAAGACAAATTCAATTGTATGACAATCGATTGTTAATATTCCTGATTGCATTTTTTTTCTACCCAATATGCCTTGTTTATTTAAATTAAATAGTAAATATTTATTAATTATATAATTAATTATTTACGTTGTTTATTAATGTTATCACCTAAACATTTTTTTACTTTTTATGACAGCTAATTATCAGTATTCTTAGTTATGTGCTTTATTTTATTTGTTTGATGTGATGCGCAGGGGTTGCTGTTGCTTTAAAGCAGGCTCTGACTTCAGAGTTCAAGACCTATCAATTGCAAGTTCTAGCGAATTGCAGGGCTTTAGCAGCCAGCCTAATGGAAAAGGGCTACAAAGTTGTTACAGGTGAGTTCTTTAAAGATTTAGTAAGGATTTAATAAATTATACGTAAATGAAACCGTTGGCTGAGAGTGACAGAGACTGGATACAGTCGCAGCTGTGTTCACTTTATCTTTTGTGTTTATATGTAGGTGGCTCAGATAATCATCTCATCTTGGTTGATCTGCGTTCAAATGGAACTGATGGAGGCAGAGCAGAGAAAGTACTGGAGGCTTGTGCCATTGCCTGCAACAAGAACACCTGCCCAGGTGCATTGGAAAAAATAGCATCATGTTAGACATCTTTATATGTTTTACAACAACAATCGAACCAGTTATTCCACTGATTCTTTTTCCAAAATTTGTAATAAAGGTGATAAAAGTGCCTTGCGCCCCAGTGGCCTTCGTTTAGGGTCTCCTGCTCTTACGTCTCGAGGACTGTTGGAGGAGGATTTCCGTAAAGTTGCCGAGTTCATTCACCAGGGTGAGCTTTATGCAATAATGTAACATTAAAGAGTATTGTTCTTGATATTATAATTGTCAATATGTGTATCTGCCCGCAGGCATTGAGTTGACATTGGAGATCCAAAGAAACATGAATCCTAAAGCAACTTTGAAGGAGTTTAAGGATGAACTGGCTCAAAATGAGAAGTACCAACTGAAAATAAATGAAACTCGAAAGGAAGTCGAAGACTTTGCTGGAAAGTTCCCAATGCCTGGGCTGCCAGAGTTATAATTACTGTCTTTCTGACTATTTGCTAAGATTTCTATCGATTTAATGGGCACAAAGGCTTGAATACCACTCAGCAGTCCACTGCAATCATCATGCACCTCAATGTGATGACTTCCCTTTCATATAAATCACCAAATTATCTGTTTTTGACTATACATTTAATTAGTTTCTCTAGTGTGTTCTAGTCACGTTTTCTCTCACTTCTGTGGTTATACCCATTGCAGAATAAGCCAAAGTAATCTATGAAAAGTTTTACTGTACACTTAAAACGGATCAACAGAGAATAACCAACTGGCACAATGAATTTGTACATGCAGTGCAAATAAAGCCTGAAATATTGTAAATGTGAACATGTGACTAGACCTTTTTCTTGCTGATTAAGTGTAAAATTTACATCTCCCTGTTACTATTTACTCTAATAAGCTGATGTGTAAGTCATTACAAATTCAGAATGAGACCAATCGTGTGCCTTTTACTATATAATAAAGGAAAGTAGGTTTTTGCTAAAGACACAGACTGTGTTATAGGGTAGGTATGATGCCATTTAATAATGATGCAAAACAGAGCTAAATCAGAAATCATTTAATGAAATTGAAGGCAGAGAAATTTCACAGTGGGCAGCAACTCAAAGCACACAGATGACCCTCAAAATTTACTCGACTTAACATCCATAAATATTTTAGCATGAAGAATATACCTCCCCTTACCCTTACAAGCTCACAATACTATCTTCAAATAGATTTGCATAAAGTAGCAACAGAAATGCATGATTTAGACAGTTACAGCAAACAAGATGTGTTCAGAAACAGCAAAAAGAAATAACCTTAGCAGTTAATGTGCGTATAATGGTATGGCTTATTCTCAATTTACATTCAACAGACTACAATTAAATGCTAAAAAAAAAATCTGTCTGACAAATCGTTACAAAGGCCAATAATTACTGGGTAGCCAAAACAACTTGATATTAAGACACACTTGCGATGAAACAGCGGTGGCAGTCAAGATCTGTAATTTTGGACTACAACTGCTATCATGCAGTAGTGGGAATAACAATTACAGACAATGGATTTCGGCAACAACCACCATTATCGTTCATTTCACATCACTGCAACAGCCATTAGAATGAAGTGCCACTTCATCCACACAGTTACTCATGCTGACGTTGCTTGCACACAACTTAAGACAACAATTTCTATCCATTTTAAATATATCTAGAAAGGCTGAACAGCACAACACATGAGATACAATGGAAGTGTCTATAAATTGGCACCATATTTTGCAGTCATTACATTTTTGTGTTCTTCAAACATGCAGAAAAGTTGTATAACAGTTCTCCACAATGTGACAACTTACATACAGTACATTCGTTCAACTTATCACACAATTACGTTAAAACCCGAAGGGCAGTTGGCTCCATTTTTGTTTAACCATGCCTTTAACCTTTGTTCATTTTTGTATTATTAAAAATATTCCGTTTTCCCCTCAGATTTTATGTCCACTGGAGAGGGCAGAAAAAAGGATAAATCTGCAAACTTGCATGTTTTCCCTATGTTATTAATCAGTTTAGTGTATTAATTATTTCTTAAGCTCAGAAAGCAAGTATCAAAAAGCTTATTACTGACCAATCCATGAATTAACATCAAATTATCTGCTAACTGAAATACATATAATGCTAATGCATTTTATAAAGGCTGCGTATTGAGCAGAATGTGTATTATAAAATACTGCTCTGTTGCCACGCAAGTTAGTTCCATTAAATTATGCTTGTGATTTTCATGCAGCAACAGTTTTGTCTTGTGAAGACAAAAAAGCATTAATTATTAAATGGGATACCAGGACCAGATTAATTAAATGGTGATTAGAGACTCTCCTGGTGCTGTTCCCATGTAGCTGTAGCTGTCAATGAAAACAAGCATGTGACTACACAGATTTAAATAAGCCGTTTCATACGGCTTCTTTCAAAACAACTACTTGTGCTTGAACGACAGTAAAATTTTGCTGAGTCTTTATTTTATTTCATAGCTTTTTGTAAGGTCTTCTGACCGCAAGAGGAACCATTTTCTCCATTTTACTGAAGACGGTTTGGCAATAGATTTAAGTATGCAACCTCTACACTAAACAAATAGTCAAGACCACATTTTATAACACCAGACGTTTAACCTGCTGCTTCCTGGAATGCCATGAACAAAAACAAAGGGGATTACATTCAATACATTTGGTCTGATTTTATCGGGGTTAATGTGGAACAGATAGTGGACACATTCAGATTTTGTACAAATAGCTGGTGGTGTAATTAAAACAAAAAGACTGGTTGCCCCCCTTCGAGGACCCCTGAATGTAATGCTGCTTGATGAGCTCACTCAGGTAGTGGACGATTTTACTCTCTTCCACAGTGTAGCCGAGCTGCAACAAGAAATTAGTCCTGCGCGACGTTACCGAGCCCTGGTCGTTGATGTCCATGGGAAGGTGAATGTGATGGCAGAATGTATATAGGAAGGCCTTGGCTGTAAGCTGAGTCAACATGCCCTGAACATGGAGGAAGTAGGTACTGCCACGTTTGATCTGAGTCCTGTGGTCTGCCAAATGGCTTACTAGTGTTCCTTTGTATGGCGGACACCGAAGGGTCTTGTTGTCACAGTCCAAAATGCTTATGTAACGGCTGTATCGATTCAAAGAGTGGAGAATGCTGGATCCAGCCGGGGAGGCAGCTCTGGGGGAGAAAAAAAAAAAAGATTAAATACCAAAAATAATGAACAAACACTGCACTTTTGGCCACTGATTTAAAGCATTGCAAGCAAAAAAAATGGCTGCTTTTGAAACTATGATACTGAGTTATTGATTGACTACAGGTCGGCCACATACCTCTGCAATCCAATAAGTTTCCATCTCTGCAGGTCGGTAAGCTGAAATGGCGATGAAAGCCACGGTTGGACGGTTTCACCGTACTTGCCGAGATTGGGAACGAAAATGAACAAAGCATTGACTAGCTTCCTCACCGTGCCCTCGTCCACCCCTAAAATAACGAGCGTTCGGCCACTCAGAAGGCAGAAAATGGCTTGCTGAGCAAACGGATATTGCCTGATGAATCGAAGAGCACTGTGACCAGCTTTCTTCTTCTGCTTTAGTGTCAACGCACTGCCGTAGGTGAACGGAGACACCGCTTGGTCAGAACTGGTGGAGGCGCTCATGAAGCTCGTACTATCGGAGACATCTTCGATATTAATTTTTGCCACCTCCTCAGTGTTTAGCTCAGAAAAAGTCAGTCCCATGTTTGGGCTTTCTGCGAGGGCTGACTCTTCTAAAGTGTAGTCCACCTGTAAGGCAGGGTCTCCCTGAAGAAGAGACAGAGGTTCTTGGTTCACCACTGTGTCACCACAGCACTCCTGAGCGAGCTCAGGTAAAGGTTCCTCAAAAATGAAACCGTCCTGTCCAATACAGCAGGCTGCATCCATCGGGACTAGATTCCCGTCAGACGTCATTTGTGGGACAGCAACAGAGCAGGATGTGTTTTCAGATGGTGATGCAATGGATACCTTGCTCTTTCGTTCTAGACCATCAAAGTAATTTGCCTGTAGACTGGAAGGACTAACACCTCCAAAAGCCTCAATGCTCTTGTCGCTACTAAAACTTCCTTTGGTCTCCGTGTCGGCGGCCTCTGAGGTTTCCTGCGTAATGTCAGATGTACTGGACTCGGGAGGCCCTTCCATAGACTCCACACCTGGCTTAATGTGATCTACATCTATGCAGGTGGTGTACGAGTCGAGACTCAGCGGCTCGCCAGATATGTTCAGAATGGGGACAGTTGGATTGTTGGAAGAAATACTGAAGTTCGTTGAGGTTCCTCCGTACTCCCAGTCGCGTTCAGCTTCGAAGAGGAAACTAGTAACGCTCTGTTTGCTCAGAAGAGCCCTGTCGATCTGGCTAGTGTAAATAAGGCATAGATCTCCTCGGAATGACTTCTCAATTATGTTTAGTTGCTCTAGAGTTTGGTGGAAAAAGCTGGCATCGCAGAGCTCTTCCATCGTTTTCAAGCGTTTATCAAAGCATTTTGCAGATTTGGCCTTTATGAGCTGAGGCGTGTAAGAGGACTTTCTACTCTCGCTTTCAGTTTCCACGGTCTTATCTGCAACGTCAGAATGATTACTATTTAGTGTATCGTCTATTACACTCGTGTCAGCCGGTTTCTCCATCTCGTGTTGGACAAAATCAACATCTTTTTTCCTGGAAGGATAAGACGTTATTTGCCTCAGCAGATCTTTGTGTTCATAGATGGACTTCTCCACATTTGCTAATTCATTCGCCTTCTCAATAGCTTGTGTGGAATAACAGCCATTGTTCATTTTCTGAAGCTCAGTTTCTTTGTGCAGCACCGATCTGGTGTACTCCAGGTCTTTCAGTTTCTTTTCCAGTTCATTTGCAAAAGCTTTCCTGTTGCCTGATTTTAAAAATTCGGAAGCCTTGGAAAACTCGGATGACAGTTCTTGAAACTGATGCATGATCTTCCTTTCGTCTGCGGAAATGTAGGCCAAGCAAAAGGGGCGCACAAATCCACGAGCCTCCAAGTCGTACAGCGTCAGATGATGGACATAAGCGAACGCCCCTTCCTTGGAATCACCCAGGACAACTTTTGAATCCGCCACAAAATTGAGCTTTGGGTAGTTACTGCCAGGAGGATGCCCAACAAAGGACGCCTGGTAGTCCACAGACATGATGCGAAGTGAGAAGTAGTTAAGGTCAAATGTCCCACACACTTTGGGATCATTGGGAATGGTGAGTAAAGGCTGTGGACCGACCTGTTCTGAAAATTCAGAGACGAGTATGAAATCTTTTGAGAATTTCGCATAGGATGTCTTCGTCCAGGGATTTGCATTGGCAGCATGAGCAAACAAAGGCACAGAAAACTCCTCTGGAAGTGAGCATGGATCTGTGAAAGAGTCCCCAAAGTCATCTTCTTTGGTCAAAGCCACCACATCTGGTGAGCCAATCATGTTCTCGGAGTATATAGAGAGACATCAGCAGAGACACCCTTCCATGCTCAGTATCTAAATCGATGAAAACATAATATTTTACAAAGACATCATTTTGAAATCACAAATCATAAATACACTGTGCACTGAGGAGGACTCTCTGTCTTTGCAGCACGGCTGGTTAGTCCACTGAGCCAGATCACGATCTGATATAGATGAGCTTGAAGACGATGCTCTGGCAGACCTTTGATGTCGCCTGCCATAAATCTCATACATCTATCAATCGTCGCCGCTTACATAAACCTATTTATAATCCGGCATCTATATAACAAATCTAAACGAAGACACCGCTGTTACAATGTACTCCAGCTGCTCAATAAACTGACATTCTCTTAACAGCAGCCATATTTAAACGATCGTAACCTTCCCATGTGACTATCCTGATGAGGAAGCAGCTGCGTTTCAAAACCTAGAGAGCTGACTAGCTAGACAGCAGTTTGGGCACACTTAGTGAGCGGACTCGGAAAGCTCGTATGCTGCCCAAATATGCTACCTACGTAGGCATCTAACTAGGTTTTGAGACACAGTCTCTTGCATTTGTTATGATGCGTTGTCTGGTTGTTCAAGGGGAGAAATTATATTATGCGTAATGTATGACAAGACTCGTTATTATACATATATGCAGATTCACTGTTTTAACTAATTATTATTTGTTTTAAGTTAATTACATTTCGTTGGGAAAATACACAACACAATTCTAACCAGATTGTTTTACGGTATTTTTACGACAATTCTCGTCAGGCGCCGGAGTTATTTGTGTATATACGTGTGTAATAGGAAATAGGAATAGGAAAAGCAAAAACAAGGAAGAAATTGATTATAAATAAACCATGACTGCATAACAGCACAAGTAGGTGGCGATATGCACACAGGATGTAACACGCCAAAAAACGGAAGAAGAAGAAGAAGAAGGCGCCGGAGTTCGAAGTTGTTTACAGAGAGTTGATTCATCTGATTCATCTGCTGTTTATTAAAAACTTTTACAGAGATTTCTTTCTGTTTACGCTGATATGTTTTATCTCAGTTATCTCAGTTGTTGTCATTGTTTTATGCTATTCAACAAGCTGTTATTTTGATGTAATGTTCGGAGTGTACAGTGATCATGCGCCGCTAGATCACAGTTATGAACGTTTTGTTTAGAGCACTACGAGTGACAATTGGCAGTCGATTTTATAGACAACAATCTGTAAGCATGATACGGCGCACACAGATTAAGAAAGTGCTTTGTGTTGCTGAGAAAAACGATGCAGCTAAGGGCATAGCAGAGCTCATGTCAAACGGGAGATCGAGAAGAGTGAGTGCTGACTGTTGCACAGTTACTTTGATCTATAATGTCAGACCTTATAGTTATTAAATGAGTTGTTGTCTTTATGTCTATCAAATGTTGTTTTTATTTGTATGTAATGATCATCACTGGCAATGAATCTTTTTTTTTTTTTTCTTGACAGAGAGAAGGCTACTCTGTTTACAACAAAATATATGAGTACGAATACCACCTCTTTGGTCAAGTAAGTAATTTTTTATTTAATTATTACATTAATTATTTATATTAATAATTACAAATAAGTCTGTATTTGATCATAGTGTTTATTTGTTCACAGAATGCCACTGTAAGCATGACATCTGTGTCAGGACATCTCTTGAGTCTCGAATTCAAAGCTCCCTTTCAGAAATGGTAAAAAGTTATATTTCTTCATATCTCTTTGATAATACAGTTTAAATATTCAGTTAAACTTTGTCATGTGGTCTGTTTCACAGGCATAGTTGTAATCCAGTCCTGTTGTTTGATGCTGAAGTGGAAAAGTACTGCCCTGAGAAATTTATACCCATCAAAGTATTCATTTTCATGCGTTCACTTAGATTTGTGTTTAGAATATGAGCTTGTATTTTATATTTTAATGTATGTATTTACATTATCCAGAGGGCTTTGGAGAGAGAGGTGAGACAATGTCAAGCTCTGGTCATTTGGACTGATTGTGACAGAGAAGGAGAAAATATCGGCTTTGAGATCATTGATGTTTGCAAAGCAGGTAAGTTTAGTGCATCGTGGTTCTAGTTATTCACTGTACTGGTGCTATATATCTCTAACACCCATGGGATATCTTTTAATTAAGTGAAGCCAAACATTCAGGTCTTCCGTGCACGGTTCTCTGAGATCACCCCGAACTCCATAAGGAGAGCCTGTGAGACCCTTACTGAGCCGGATATCAACGTCAGTGATGCGGTGGATGTGAGACAGGAGCTGGATCTCCGCATCGGTAGGCAGTTCCAAATAGAAGAGAACATAAACACAAACTACTGCATTTTAGACAGTGTTTAGCGTATGTACACTGTGTTCCTTCAGGGGCATCATTTACCAGGTTCCAGACATTGCGCTTGCAGAAGATATTCCCAGAATCTCTCTCTGATCAGCTCATCAGTTATGGCAGTTGTCAGTTCCCGACCCTTGGCTTTGTGGTAGAGCGGTTTAAAGCCATTCAAGCCTTCGTCCCTGAAACTTTCTTTAAAATCAAAGGTACTCTGTTTTTTTGTTTTTGTTGTTTTTACACACTTCACATTTAATATTTTTGAACTAAATACAAGAAGTGCTTTGCAGTGTCGTCACATGTGCTTTATTGTCTGTATGTGAAATTTCTGTTTGATAGTTGTCCATGAGCCTAATGAAGAGGAATCGGTTGAATTCAGCTGGAAAAGACATCGTCTTTTCAGTCACACAGCATGCCTTGTGCGCGCCGGAGTTCGAAGTTGTTTACAGAGAGTTGATTCATCTGCTGTGTTTACACTTTATTAAAAACTTTTACAGAGATTTCTTTCTGTTTACGCTGATATGTTTTATCTCAGTTAACTTATAGGTTGTCATTGTTTTATGCTATTCAACAAGCTGTTATTTTGATGTAATGTTCGGAGTGTACAGTGATCATGCGCCGCTAGATCACAGTTATGAACGTTTTGTTTAGAGCACTACGAGTGACAATTGGCAGTCGATTTTATAGACAACAATCTGTAAGCATGATACGGCGCACACAGATTAAGAAAGTGCTTTGTGTTGCTGAGAAAAACGATGCAGCTAAGGGCATAGCAGAGCTCATGTCAAACGGGAGATCGAGAAGAGTGAGTGCTGACTGTTGCACAGTTACTTTGATCTATAATGTCAGACCTTATAGTTATTAAATGAGTTGTTGTCTTTATGTCTATCAAATGTTGTTTTTATTTGTATGTAATGATCATCACTGGCAATGAATCTTTTTTTTTTTTTTCTTGACAGAGAGAAGGCTACTCTGTTTACAACAAAATATATGAGTACGAATACCACCTCTTTGGTCAAGTAAGTAATTTTTTATTTAATTATTACATTAATTATTTATATTAATAATTACAAATAAGTCTGTATTTGATCATAGTGTTTATTTGTTCACAGAATGCCACTGTAAGCATGACATCTGTGTCAGGACATCTCTTGAGTCTCGAATTCAAAGCTCCCTTTCAGAAATGGTAAAAAGTTATATTTCTTCATATCTCTTTGATAATACAGTTTAAATATTCAGTTAAACTTTGTCATGTGGTCTGTTTCACAGGCATAGTTGTAATCCAGTCCTGTTGTTTGATGCTGAAGTGGAAAAGTACTGCCCTGAGAAATTTATACCCATCAAAGTATTCATTTTCATGCGTTCACTTAGATTTGTGTTTAGAATATGAGCTTGTATTTTATATTTTAATGTATGTATTTACATTATCCAGAGGGCTTTGGAGAGAGAGGTGAGACAATGTCAAGCTCTGGTCATTTGGACTGATTGTGACAGAGAAGGAGAAAATATCGGCTTTGAGATCATTGATGTTTGCAAAGCAGGTAAGTTTAGTGCATCGTGGTTCTAGTTATTCACTGTACTGGTGCTATATATCTCTAACACCCATGGGATATCTTTTAATTAAGTGAAGCCAAACATTCAGGTCTTCCGTGCACGGTTCTCTGAGATCACCCCGAACTCCATAAGGAGAGCCTGTGAGACCCTTACTGAGCCGGATATCAACGTCAGTGATGCGGTGGATGTGAGACAGGAGCTGGATCTCCGCATCGGTAGGCAGTTCCAAATAGAAGAGAACATAAACACAAACTACTGCATTTTAGACAGTGTTTAGCGTATGTACACTGTGTTCCTTCAGGGGCATCATTTACCAGGTTCCAGACATTGCGCTTGCAGAAGATATTCCCAGAATCTCTCTCAGATCAGCTCATCAGTTATGGCAGTTGTCAGTTCCCGACCCTTGGCTTTGTGGTAGAGCGGTTTAAAGCCATTCAAGCCTTCGTCCCTGAAACTTTCTTTAAAATCAAAGGTACTCTGTTTTTTTGTTTTTGTTGTTTTTACACACTTCACATTTAATATTTTTGAACTAAATACAAGAAGTGCTTTGCAGTGTCGTCACATGTGCTTTATTGTCTGTATGTGAAATTTCTGTTTGATAGTTGTCCATGAGCCTAATGAAGAGGAATCGGTTGAATTCAGCTGGAAAAGACATCGTCTTTTCAGTCACACAGCATGCCTTGTGCTGTATCAGATGTGCATGGAGGTGTGTGCTTCTACTTGACTTGTTAAAAACGTTTTTAAAAACATATGTAAGCTTTGTAGTTCATTATTAAGTCATCGTAAGTTTTCTGTGTTTGGTTTTAATCTTTTCTTAGGATCCGATGGCGAAAGTGATATCTGTAACAAGTAAACCAAAAAGCAAATGGCGACCTTTACCTCTCGACACTGTGGTAAGTAATTTAGAGCTTGACAGATTTTATACATTAAAACATTTGGAAATATGGACGGAAGTATGTATGTGGACACTCAGACATCACACCCATACACTACCATTCAAAAATGTGAGTTCAGTAAGATCTTTTGAAAGTTCTTGAAAGAAATCTCTTATGCTTGCCCAGGCTGCATTTATTTGGCCAAAAATACAGTAAAAGCAGTATTATTGTGAAATGTTAGTATTTAAAATAACTGTTTCTATTTTAATCAATTTTGAACTGTAATTTATACCTAATTTATTCTTACTGACCCCAAACTTTTGAATGGTAGTGTACTTTTTGTCATATAGTGTATGCTATACAACTACACGCAAGATGGTAAATATAGACAAATTTGACAGTTTTGTGTACACAATGGTCATTAGCTACTAAAGTTAGTATAGCTTGTAAATTTATTTTAAGTGACTTACACCCATTAAGACCCAAAAATGAGTACTAGTGCTGCTGAATGAGTTAAGTGTGATCAGCAACTGAATCAATGAGAAATAATGTAATATATTTGTTAATACGTTTCAATTTCTTTCTTCAGGAACTTGAAAAACTGGCTTCAAGAAAACTGAGGATAAGTGCCAAAGAAACCATGAAAATCGCAGAAAAGCTGTACACTCAAGGGTATGTTAAAGGTTATTTCATCCACATGTCTGTGGTAGTGTTGTCAAAAGACCCGGTACTTCGGTACCAAGTCGGTACTAAAAAAATGAAAACGTTACGGTACCAGGATTTTTTAAGTACCGGTGATACCGAGTACCCGGTCAACCCGGTTCGAGAATGTACAAATGGTTAACATTGTTTGTGTCACATCAGTCAGAAAAGCAGTTCTGGGCTTTTTTTTTTTTTAGCTAACTTAGTTGTTATTCTTGGCTGAATAACTCTAGAAGGTTTTAAAAGCCCTTTAAAATTAAATATGTACACAGTTTGGATTAAATTAAAGTATAGTCAAATTTTTTAATTAGCATGTTTTTGTGTTTTGCTTTGGTACCGAAATTGGTACCGAGAACCGTGGATTTTCACTGGTATTGGTACCGAATACTGAAATTTTGGTACCGTGACAACACTAGTCTGTGGCCTAAAGCATGTCTGTTGTGTCCTTTCACAAATCAGCCTGTCTGTTTCCTTCTAGGTTCATCAGTTATCCTCGTACTGAGACCAACATGTTTCCACAGAACCTGAACCTAACCATGCTGGTTGAGCAACAGACACAAGACAATGAATGGGGAAATTTTGCACAGCGCATTTTGGAAAGCGGTGGGCCCACACCTCGAAATGGAAACAAATCTGATCAGGCCCATCCCCCCATTCACCCCACCAAATACACCAACAGTTTACAGGTGAGCAACCTTCCCTCAATAGTGCGATATGCGGTATTATCGCCATATAGCCTATATATATATATATATATATATATATATATATATACAGTGAATACTTTCCGTACCCACTGTATAGGCTATATATATATAATCTGTATGTGTTACGATGTAAGGAGGTCATATTCAGAAACCAATGAAACCGAAATTAAATCGCGTTGAAACGGAAAGTGAAGTAAACAGAAGAGAATGACAAAATAACGGTCCACATAACCGAACATAAACCTGATGATAAAATCGTTAGGCTAACAATAGAACAATAGAATATATAACAATAATATATATATATAAAACAGTTAGTGCTGATCCTCGAATCTGACTGGACAAGAGACTTTTTCTGTTGATATTTCCACCTGCGCGTTCTAGACGGGCTGTCAGTCAGTGCAGTTACATTGTTGGGACTGTCTTTGAGTGAGTCTTTAAACCGTTCATTCAACTACACGTTCAAAAACGCTGATTCATTCAAAGAGAGATGTAATGAAACACGCTGATGAAATCATTTTAACTTTGAGCACCACTTTTAAAGGCTCAGCTGACCAGCTATGCGTCGATGCTAAGACAGAGATTTCGCTTTGCTTGGACGTGACAACCTCTTTTCACAAATATATATGACTCGGCCTGGAGGACAGGTCAAGGTCAGCACATGCTCAGTCGATCTCTCTCTCATTCGCTGTCTGTTTAGGCTTAAGTGCAAATCTACGGAGCCTCTGTAAAAATCAGCATGGTACACATTATGTTATCATTACTAACTTGTTTAATATTCAGTACACATGCACGAAGTGTAAAACGAGAAGGGAATAACTTTACGAAAAAAGAAAACAGCAAATATCGCGGTTGTTGTGGTCCTCTGCGGTTTGCTCGTCAATAGCGCGGTATTTAATTATAGGTAAAGTAGGCGCGTTTCCATTACAGATTTGCGCAAAACTTTGGCGATATTTGGTAAAAGTCGATAAAAAAAGTATTGCTAAATTACGGCGTTTCCATTAACCAATGTTATGCGACTGAAACGTAACCTTTTGCCTCTCACGATAAGTCATGGCAACGGATTTTGACAGATTTTGGCTATATTTATTCAGAGGAGGCGTATGCGTGTATCTTTACAGAAGCAGCACAGAGAGCCGCTTCAGAAACGTGCGTGGCACGGCTGGAATAAGCACAAGCATTGACTAGAGTGGCCGCAGTCAGCTTCAGTGGCCGTATCAGAGCCACACTGCACCGCAGACGTGTGCAGTGTAAATTGTCTAAGCATTAAT
>NW_015624123.1:112276-115461 GCF_001515625.1 Sinocyclocheilus rhinocerous
CGTTTCCATTGCAGTTTTGCGAAATATTCCTTTTTCGAATTGCCTGAAAAACCACCTCATGCGAGCGTAAAAACTTTTTTGCGATATATGGGCGTTTTTGCGAAATTGACGTGTTTCCATTAGGCGTATTTTCAATTCGCAATTTCAATTTGCGTAATTTGAAGGGTAATGGAAACGTGCCTACTGTTCAATTATTTTTCTTTTTTTAAAGGGAAATGAAAAGCGGCTGTATGAGTTCATAGTACGTCACTTCCTGGCCTGTTGCTCCAAAGATGCTCAGGGACAAGAGGTGACGGTTGAAATTGAAATAGCTGAAGAGAGATTCTCAGCGAGTGGATTGACGATCATTGCTCGCAATTATCTGGAAGTGTACCCTTACGACAAGTGGTACAATAAGGTGAATACTGCTCAAAACATAACACATTTTATAGTTTAGCATATTGTTTTCAGTTAAGAAACCATCTGATCATATTTATATTGCACTTATATTGTAATGCAAGCAGCTTTACTGTATTAAACATGAAAAAAAAACAGTGTCAGCAACACATCAGTTAGAATTAAAACTTCAGTTTCTACTGTGAAGCAGCGCTGGTGAGTTCACCTGACCTCAATGGACTGATGCACTTTGGCAAGCTGTTTTAAACTATTGAAACAAACTCTTTTTTGCCTCATTTTGTTTCAAATTATGTCACATCAGTTTCACTTTAAAGGGTTAGTTCTCCCAAAAATGAAAATTCTGTCATGAATTACTCACCTTCATGTCGTTCCAAACGCGTAAGACCTTCGTTCATCTTCGGAACACAAATTAAGATATTTTTGATGAAATGTGAGAGCTCTCAGACCCTCCATAGACAGCAATGCAACTGAAATGTTCCCAGGTCCAGAAACGTAGTAAGGACATCGATAAAATAGTCCACGTGTCATCAGTGGTTCAACCGTAATTTTACGAAGCTACGAGAATACTTTTTGTGCGCATAGAAAACAATAATAACATTATTCATTCAGCAATTCTCCTCCCCGAGTTACCGTCTTCCACCATTTTGGAGATTACCCCACAACGTAATGAGTGTTGTTTACGTTCAGCATGCGCGCGCTGTCTACTGAACGTAAAGAACTCTCAGATTTTATCAAAAATATCTTAATTTGTGTTCTTAACATGAACGAAGGTCTTACGGGATTTGGAACGACATGAGGTTGAGTAATTAATGACATAATTTTTCATTAAATTTCTTTTTCATAGACACATTTTTGGGTGAACTAACCCTTTAAGTATTTTTTTTTCCCACAGGTTATTCCATTATATACGGCTGACACCACGTTCCAGCCCACAGCGATTGAGATGGTGGAAGGACAGACCAGTCCACCACAGCTTCTGACAGAGGCTGATTTGATATCGCTTATGGAGAAACATGGCATTGGTACTGAAATCTATCAGTCCAGCTTTGTACCTTGAGTATTTTACAACATGAGTTATGTGACACTCAATTTGAGTTGTTGTTGCTGCAGGTACCGATGCAACACATGCTGAGCACATTGAGACCATAAAGAGTCGCATGTACGTGGGGCTGACGGCTGACCAGAGGTTCCTTCCTGGAGAACTTGGAATGGGTCTCGTTGAAGGTAACAAGATCAGCATATCGCTAGTATTGAAGTCTTTAAAGAATGGTTTAATATCTGTGATTTGTGTGAAACTGAGTGTAACATTGTTTCAGGGTATAACTCAATGGGGTATGAGATGTCTAAACCAGACCTGAGAGCGGAGCTGGAGGCGGACCTTAAACTTGTGTCAGAGGGCCGAAAGGACAAAGCCTCTGTCCTCAGTTATCATGTGGCCAAATACAAGGCTGTTTTTATTGAGTCTGTGAGGAAGGCAAAGAAGTGAGTCTGAATGTAGCACTGCAGAGGTCAATGAGATCTACTGTCCTACTTTTGTTTGTTCCAAGTGTAATCTGTGTAGTTGCCAATTACATTTTACATACATATTTGAAACCTTTCATATTTTCTGCAGATTGGATGAGGCTTTGTCCAATTATCTGGGCCCTGCTCAGGAGATTACTGAACAGGAGCAAGGAGAAATGGAGATACCATTACCAGTGCGAAAGTGTCCACAGTGTAACCGTGACATGGTGCTGAAGAAGAAGAAAGACAGCACAACGTGAGACAACACCATGTGTTAATATAACTGAAATGGAAATTATTGTAGTTTATTCATTTGTTTTTTGTGTGCCTCCTCTTCTGATCACCCTTTTTATGTCACTCTGTGCAGGATGTTTCTTTCATGTATGGGATATCCAACCTGTAAAGCAGCCGTGTGGTTTCCAGACACAGTTCTGGAGGTCAGCAGAGACGAGAGCATCTGTCCAACTTGCCATCCATATCCAGTGCATATGTAAGGATAGTGCTTCTAACGTTACTTTGTAGTCATTTTAATATTGTGAAGCATTTACAGTACTGTTCAAAAGTTTGGGCTCAGTAAGGTTTTTTTAAAGCTGCACTAAGCGATTTTTGAAAAACGCTTTTGACCACAGTGTCGGACCAAGTCCCAAAACACACTTTTAGCCAATCAGCAGTAAGGGGGCATGTCTTGCAATGATAAAGAGAAGAGAGGACAGATATTAGCAGATCAACTATAGACAGAGAGAGATGGCAGATAAAAAAGAGGAAAATATCAGAGAGACAAAATATTAAAAAGAAGGGTTACGATTAGGGCTGCACGATATATCGTGTCAGCATCGATATCGCGATGTGCGCATCCGCGATAGTCACATGTGCGATGTTTAGTATACTGATCGTTATATTTATACTGATTGTTTTCTTTGCTCACACACAGACACGGTGTCTACACCGGACGTGACAGCTGTACAGAGATACCCATTTTAAATACATTTAGTAGCGGAGCTACTGCAAGCAATTTTCAGTGCTGGAAATCCGTTTATCCTTTGTTGAAACTTCTGCGTGGTCGTAGAGAGCGCAGGTAACAGTTGCTTAGCAACGGCAGACGCCACGAAAGCGCAAGCTCCAGAGCGTTTTGGAAAGAAGGAGAAAGCGGCGCAACTGGCGTTTCCCACGCGTTTTTAGGCACGACATGTGAACAGACCCAAAGTCTGTCTACACTGGACGAGACAAAGCGACCGTTGCATATCATCTGAACTTTGTGTCGGTACGTCATAAAGATAACGAGGCAT